>NW_027069480.1:981913-1125161 GCF_002906115.3 Quercus suber
TGCATGAGCACTTGATCGAGTGGGGCATTCAAGGGTGTGTAATTCTGATTCCGTGCTGATGGGCCTGCCTTCCTGTTATCCCTGTCTCGATCCTTCTTGTCTTCCGTTCGTCCCTTCTTTGGACGAGGCCCTTGGTCAGGATGACGCGGGGGGTTGGCTTCCATTCTCTCAACTCTCTTCCTCTTCTTAGCTATGATAGCGTCTTCTGCATTCATAAAGTTTTGGGCTGAATGGACGAGTTCAGCCATGGATTGGGGCTCTTTTTCATACAACTTGTGAATAAATAAATCAGAGTTAACCCCATTATGGAAGGTTGCCAATAGGAGCTTGTCGTCCACCTCGTCTACTGTCAAGGCTTCCCTATTGAAGCGCGTGATGAAGGAACGCAGGCTCTCATTTTCTCTTTGCTCTATGGTCAGCAAACTGGACGAGGAACGTTTGTGTCTTTGTCCCCCAATGAAATTATTGACGAATAACTTGCTCAACTCCTCGAAAGAACTTACAGAATTCGGGGGTATTTTGCTGAACCATACACGTCCTGGTCCCTTAAGGGTGGTAGGGAAGGCTCTGCACATGATCTCGTCCGGAACTCCTTAGAGATGCATTGTAGTCTTGAAAATAGCGATATGATCGAAGGGATCACGTGCTCCATCGTATGAGTCCAGGGAAGGCATTTTAAACTTAGGCGGCAAGGGATGCCCATTGATGGAAGCAGTAAAAGGGGAGTCTGTTCGGTGGACCAAATCCTCTACAGGATTTGCCCTTCTCATGTTCTCCTTCATCTCATCCATAACCTTCCTCATCTGATCCATTTCCTTCTCCAGATGTGGCACCCTTCGCGAAGTGGTGCCTCTTGATTGGATCTCGAGCTCAGGATTTCCTCCATCTCCTCGACTCTGGGATTGTCTCTCAGCTTGTCCTTCTCATCGCTGCCTTTCTATTTCCCTAGTCAACTCTTGGTTTTGGCGGGTTAATTCCGCCATCGCGGCCGCCATGGACTGTATGTGTTGGATGGAAGGCGACTGCGTGGTAGGCGCTGATTGGTGATTTCGATGGGGATGGCTAGAAGCATCCCTACTCCCTTGATGGCCTGGGCTAGTAGCCCTCGATCTGGTCCGAACCATTCGACTTTTGTCCCAGAAAAAGCGAAACGCAAATTGTTTCACGAAAGTTTTTCCCTATAGACGGCGCCAACTGATGATGTATGGAATCGATTAGTTGAATACTTCAGCTTCGGTGGACTACAGCGGTAGCGGAGGCCTACAAAGAGAGAAAGCAGTCAAAGGGTGACCAGGGTGAGCCGGCCAAACACCCTCCGATGATGAAGTTAGTTTTTCTCTTCTAATGGAGTTTCAACTTTGCTCAATGTAAAATCTCAGGAAATTCATACCTTTGCATGGTGAAGACCTGGCCTTATATAGGGTACTCTAGGGCGGTTACTAGTTCAATAACTTCCCCTAGAATCTTGGAATTCGGACATAACCTCCTCAACGGCTACAAAAAATCATAACCGTCGTTGGAAGTTACATGCAGTGGAGGGATTGGCGGCGATGAACGCGGGTTCATAAACCGCTACGAAGTTCGCCAAGTGTTTGCGTAGTCGTCCATGTGCTCTGCGCATGGACAACTCCTTGTTGTGTCGTGTGGTCGTCCATGCACCTTGTGCATGGATGATTCTGTCGATTGGATTCCCTGGAGCGATCAATTGCCCAACATCCCAAGGACGAGATGTCTGGACGAATTAAAGATGGCCTGATGTTTGGCTAACCCCAACTCTCTGGACGAACCATAGATGTGATTTTTGGTTATACATCAAAACCAAAAAAAAAAAAAACCTAATATGTTGAATAAAAACAATATGGCAGCAAAGGTTTTAGGAACCCAAAATAGTAGATATACAGAGCATTTATGAGTTCAATTTAGTTCAGTGATAGTGAATGTCCATGATGTACATTTTATGGTCTGTGTGTAGATATATGCGTGCATATCCATTATACACCCATTATATCTATTCTATTAATAACCTAACAGAGTGGAAGCTTGTAAAAGCCAGTAAGTTTGAAGCTTGTAAAACTAATAGCTTCTCAATTCAAGATCATTTAGCATTGAATTAAAAAGGAATTTCCCCTAATTCAAAATCATGACATAACTTATTACATAATTTGTTGAAATTATAGAGTTTGCTTTGATATCAAACTATATGAATTAAAAAGCAATTTCCCCTAACAATGAACACCGTTGTCATGCTAATTGTATTTTACATGAATTTCTGCCCTAGATGTGCATCAAAACCCAGTTCAAAACCAAACCCAACAAAGCTAAAACAGCAACAATAATAATGAATAAAGATAGAGAAAAATCTAACAGAGAAAAACTTAAGAAGCCACACTCAAATCAAAGTACATGCACAATAAACTATATGAATTAAAAAGCAATTTCCCCTAACAATGAACACCGTTGTCATGCTAATTGTATTTTACATGAATTTCTGCCCTAGATGTGCATCAAAACCCAGTTCAAAACCAAACCCAACAAAGCTAAAACAGCAACAATAATAATGAATAAAGATAGAGAAAAATCTAACAGAGAAAAACTTAAGAAGCCACACTCAAATCAAAGTACATGCACAAGCAACACTTAACTCAGATTACATGCAAAGGGAAAAAAAGAAAATTTGAACTCAGCATTTAGAAATTACCTTAATACGTTTCCACTCCTTTAACTCTGAAGATGGATTGGGTTCAGCTTCGGCTATAGTGAGAGTGAAAAGGTGTGGGTTTGGGTGTGGGTTTGGATTGAGATTTGAAAAGGGTCTATTAAACGGTTTGGTTTAGGTATGGGTAGAAATAGGAGAACTTGAAGATTCGTTGAACTTGGGAAGGCT
Organism: Quercus suber; assembly: GCF_002906115.3. Lineage (NCBI taxonomy): Eukaryota > Viridiplantae > Streptophyta > Magnoliopsida > Fagales > Fagaceae > Quercus > Quercus suber. The sequence goes on from NW_027069480.1 coordinate 984,798, forward strand.
TTACTGAACGGACTAACGGTGGCAACTGATGGGATTGAGGAAGGGAGAGAAACTGTTGAAGGAAGGAAGACAAACTATTTTAGAGATGTTACATTCAAAACTAGTTCTTATTCTGCATATAACTCGGTTTCCACATTGCCGAGTTACAAACAGTAACGCGGGAATATTTTATTACCCAAAAGCCACGCTGGATTGCCAGTGTGGCAAGATCCTGCATAGAACTTAGCTTCCAAATAATCGAGTACCTTGAGTAACTCGATCTTAGGGTCATTGAGTATTGAAACAAGGGCACGCACCGATATAGTTTTGAAACAATGGCATAATGCCAAATATTTTGCCCAAAAGGGGCAAAAGGCCAGATAGTCCAACATGAGGTAGCAAAAGTCTATAACATTATTACATTCCATTCATTATATATAATATAGTTTCCATCATTGGATAACAAATGAAATTTCATATATAATATAGCTATATACTTGAGGAATTGTCTAGAAGCTCAACTGAATTTTTAAAATCCAAAACTCATAATTAATTAACTGGGAAATGTTAAATTCGGACACATAAATATGTTTGGTTTGGGTATTGTGTACTTTAAAAAAGTAAAATAAAAACTGGATGACACATCATTAAAATAGGCCATTTTGTTTGATAAGATAAATTAGGCCACCTTGTTTCTAGGCCAAGCATAATATAAAATTAGCAAAAACCGATTGGTATTTTGATCTAATGATAAAAAGTTATCATCAGGAATGGACGCCACAAATTGAAACTTTCTATATATATATATATATATAATTAGCATTATCTAAAAAAAAATACATATATATATATATATATAATTAGCAGAATTAGATCCAGGCAAAACTAATAAAACTCATTTTTGAAAACGGTTGGACTAAAATTGCCTGTTTGAAACTTCAAATACTATTCTCAAAAAAAAAAAAAAAAAAAAAAAACCTCAAATATTAAAAATATTATCTTAGAATAAGAGATATATAGTCCAATTTTCACCTATACAAATTGATGTCTTGATCTAATAACAGATTATAGATTGAAACTCTATTTATATATTAAAAAAAATACAAAAATTATATAAAATTTAGAGGCAATTTTGACCAAAAATTTTTCCCTTTATAAAAACTAGTCGCTAACCCGTGCGATGCACAGGATAGTTAAATAAAAGGACAATTAACCAACATCACGTTAAGGTAAAAGAATTAGTGAGAGACTGATTTGCCCACCAAGAATTTAAAAGAAAAAAAGATTGATATAATAAAATCTAAGAAATTTAGAAATAGAAAATTGGGTTAATAATATGCATATTACAGACATTTTGCTAGTTAGCGTTTAAAAAAAAAAAAAAAAGATCTGTCATAATTAAATAAAATACAATGGGAAGAAATATTTAACTTCTATGCTTTTCTATAGTTTAGAAGTGTTGTCTAACGTAGAATGTTATTGGGTTGTAAGAAAGATTTTTATAAAATGTTAATACCATATATATGTGCTTATATTGTCAATGTCTCACTGCAGGTGCATAGTTACTGAAACCTACAAAGTAATTTACAATTCTTAAATTAATAAAGCAAAATTCCCAAAAGTTATATATAAACACACACTCAAAACTGATATAAACTACAAAGATAAAAACAAATCTTATTTAGTCGTAGTAATAACAATATAAACAATTCAAAACATGGAACATTATCAAATTTATAACACCTAATTCCATTATCTTTTACGTTGAATCCAAACAAATAATTAATTGAAATTAATCCAAACAAATAATTAATCAACCGAAAATCAAAGCTTTAATTAAGAAAACAAAAAATCACATGAACCCAAATAAAAATTCTCAATAAAGCAAAAACATATAAGGTAAAGAATTAAAATCAACCTACTAAGACACAAATACCAAAAACCCCAAAACTTAAAACTTCCAAATTTTATAGAATCCCCAAATTCTACTTCAAAACTAAACAAAACCCTTCAAATTCAAAAAATTCATATATAATATACCAAATAAAAATTTACCACACCTTGAGCTGAAAAACATAGGTTGCAGCTTTGATTTTTCTCCAAAAAATAGAGATGTTTCATTAACCATATACAGTATAAAATAATTATTAGAAATTTCAACCCAAAAACCAAACCCACAAAAACACTATCAAAATATAGAGATTAACCCAAATACTTAGAAGAAAATAAATTCTAAACATAACTGAACCCAAATAAAAATTCTCAATAAAGCAAAAACATATAAGGTAAAGAATTAAAATCAACCTACTAAGACACAAATACCAAAAACCCCAAAACTTAAAACTTCCAAATTTTATAGAATCCCCAAATTCTACTTCAAAACTAAACAAAACCCTTCAAATTCAAAAAATTCATATATAATATACCAAATAAAAATTTACCACACTTTGGGCTGAAAGACATAGGTTGTATCTTTGATTTTTCTCCAAAAAATAGAGATGTTTCATCTGCCATATACAATATAAAATAATTATTAGAAATTTCAACCCAAAAACCAAACCCACAAAAACACTATCAAAATATAGAGATTAACCCAAATACTTAGAAGAAAATAAATTCTAAACATAACAAAACAATAAGATAGAATGAAAATTTTAGGCACATATGAAAGCAAATAAAAAAGACAAAACCTACCAGGAGTCTCTCTCCTTCTTATTTTTTTAATCTTAAAGTGAAGTTAAGTTTAGAGTTTTGAGATGGTAATTACTAGGATTTTAAGAAGAGAAGAGAGAGTCCTATTTTTTAATTCTAACTAGTTATGTGAGTTTTTTTTTTTTTTTTGAAACATAAAGTGAGACATTTTTTTTAATTCTAACGTGAGGTATCTTAAAAAATTATAATTAATTTTTAATCTTCAATTTTATATTATATATAGATAATAATAATTGGAGAGGTCAACAAAATATATCTAATAGAGTTTTACTTAAACTAAACTATTGTAACACTAATAAATATAAGAAGATATAAAACCTACGATAAAAAGAATTTAAAATTAAAAAAAAAAATAATGATGACGTGAAAAATTGTGGAAGCTTTAAAAGCTTCAGTTATATATATATATATATATATATAAATTAACAGGCCTGTGGGACTGAACCCATGATCACTACCCAAAGTGGAATACCGGTTGTCCTATAATCGAAACAGAGATAAATTTGTCCTCAAAAAAAGAAAAAAAGAAAAAGAAAAAGAGAGAAATCTGAGGAGAGGGAGAGAGAGAGCAAAGCTTTTAATTAATTCTAAGTTTGATAGTAAAAATGGAGAAAGGAGTACAGAGATGGGTAGCGGACATATCAAAGTGGGACCCATCTCCCAATGACTTCTGCTCTGCCCTCTCTCTTCTCCCTCAACATCAACGCTCCTTTGTTACAAGGTTTTTGCTTCTCTTTTCTCTCCTTTACTCTCTGTTTGCTTTCTGGGAAAATTAAAAGAAAACCAATTCTGTTCTATGCTACTCTTGAAGTTATATATATATATATATATATATATATATATATTATTAATAACGAGTTGTCATTGAAATTCACATACATCATCAATATCTGTCCTTTTTTTCAATAATAGTTTTTGATGGGTCTTTCGGAATCATGCGGTGAAGCTCTGTTTGGTCTCTAAGAAGATTAACAATTGGAATTCTGAACACATATATTCACAAACTGAAATATCATAATTATTTTGTTTAAGATTTAATCTTGGTGTCTTTCCTAGAGGTGATTCAGTTTGATTTTTTTTATTTTTTTTATTTTTTATCAATGTTATATCTTGGTTGATCTTTGTTTAGTTATTTGAAGTTGGTTTAGTAGATTGTAGTTTGTAGGGTGTTTTAACAATGTAGAATTGTTTTTTTTTCCACTGTATTTGTACTAGTTTTTTTGTTTGCAGCTTGTTGCTGTATGATGATGACTTTTGTTGTACTATGTTCTGATTTATTAATAAAATTTCAGCTTTTCTATCAAAGAAAGAAATGTTGAATTGTTTGTGTAGAGTCCATGACCTTTCAATTCGCCTTCACATTGGTAGGTTTGTGAGAATGGAGGATAGAAAACGGGCACTCGTGAGCCGATTGCTTCAGTATGCTCTTGTACATGAAGTGCTGGGAATCCCATTTGATGAAATCACCATAAATCGCACATTTGAGGGCAAGCCATATCTGGTATAACCATAGCTAACAATTTTATTATTATTATTATTATTTGAATTCAACAGATAATATGTGTGTGTTACCCAATTCTGGGACACTTAGTGATTATGTGGTCAGGTTCAATTCAAATATGAAATTCAAGTCAATTTTGGGTTTTATATTTGATGTTAAGTTTTTGCATCTTATTCTTAAGACATCAATTAAAGTATAACTTAGGGATAAGAAATATTACACGTAAAATTACAAAGATAGATGAACCCTAAAAGAGAAAAACAACAAACGTCCCCAATTTTCCTCAACTAGTTAAACAAATAATTTTGAAGAGTATGCTTCAATCCCATCAAATGATCTAGTATCAACTATGTAATTATTAAGCAGGAGTAGTCATCATGTGACCAACATGCCAATAAGCTCTTGCTCGAATGGCACCTCCTCTCCTTGTAAGAATAAGTTGCAGAGTGAGGCCATGAGTTTGAGATCCACTGGGTGTGTGTAATTACCCACTGTGTTCCCCAGGGATTCAACTTAATTAGGAAAAAATAGTCTTGGCATTAAGAACCGATTTGTTCTCATGAATTCAACTGCATTTAGGAAAAAATGGTTTTTGGCAGAAAGATTTTCAACTGATAATTATGTGATGGACATGGATAATTATGATGGAATGACAATCTGAAATTTGCTGCATCAGAGATAATTGGGATAAGTGCATAATGGTCCATTTATATTGGCTTGGCTATGAACAATCAAATTGAGGCTTTGGCTGAACCCTTATAGCTTCAAGCAGTTTTACTGGTCAGACCACCAAAACATAGATGGATGGGTGTAGTCCTATCAAAAGTTAATACAAATAGTAAGTCTTACAACAATTTCACCCATCCCTTTGCTACTTAAGCCAAGCCTAGATGCAATGAATTAATATTCTATATAGCACAGGATAATTTCAATTATCAATTACTTATCAAAAAAAAAAAATTTCAATTTTCAATAAGGGGTAAAAGAGAGAGAGAGAGAGAGAGAGAGTAACATAGGAGGAAGTTTCTAGAATGCAGAGGATATTTCTGCCATGTGTGATAGTGTGATCATTTGTTCTTTTACCCAAATTTACTCTGTGTGTGTGTGTGTGTGTGTGTATAAAACTGAATAGATATGTTCCTTTTCCACTTTTATAATTCGGTTTATATAATATATAATTATTGTGTCATGCATGTCATATTTTTCATTTGTCTTTTCCAAGTATCTTGATGTAGATTCAATGTTGCAACTCATTTCATATTTGATATGATGCACTTTCTTGTACCTAAAACTATCAATTGTCAATAATCATGACTTTTTAAAATATTTCATGCAAAAAAGTTTATATAAGAAACAAACATAATATATTTTTGGATAATTTGATAGTTGGGGGAGGAGGGAGGGAGAAATCAAACCTAATAGATATTAGAAAGATGGTAGACTTTTGCACTAACTCCAAAATTTCCTGATATGCATGTTATTGGTCTTCAGAGTCATGGTAAACATCAAAAGATAATAAATAAATAAAAGGCAATCTATTGGATTTTGCCAAGAGGTTACAATTAACTGGGTCAGAATGGCTCATTTTGTTACTTGCTTTTGGATAATGTGGAAGCAAGCTATGTCTTTGTTATTCTCTCTCTCATTAAAACCCACAATCTTGGAAACTTTCTTTTGGATCTATTTGTCTCAAACAAAACCTGCTCTCCTTAGATTCTCAATTGTAGAATTGTGTTGAGAGTTTCATCATTATGAAGAAGAGTGAAAGGAAAGTATGACAATAAACTGCAGATCTAGAAAAATAGAGAGGATAGTAATATTCTAGTGACAATATTTATCTGTGAATGTGAGCAACAGTATGAAATTCTATTGGGAGCCAGTGTTTATGTCTATTTCTGTCTTCTAGTAGAAACATCTATTGGTAAGGAGTTGCCGAGTTGAAGTTTATTCAATTTACTATTTTAGCCTCATCGTTTAGTAGTGTTTTTTTTTTTAATTTATTTATTATTATTATTATTTTTTTATTATTGTTGATTTTAAATATGTAAATTAGAGGGTGACACCAAAATCATCCTTCTATAGTAGTGTAGCACTAAATTCGTCCCCTTGACAGAGCAAGGTACATGGTAAGGTCATGGGTTCAGGTTCATGTATAACTTCCCAAAAAATTAAAAATTAAAAAAATAGATATCATCTTATATCTTTTTCAGCTTACTTGTAGCTCCATTACCATAACTATATTTACTATACCATGTTTGTCCTTTTCAGGAAAATTATAATGCTGGCTTGGAATTTCCCAATTTTAATTTCAATGTATCCCATCATGGTGACTATGTGGCTGTAGCATCTGAACCTTTGTGCCTTGTAGGGTTGGACATAGTTTCTTATGACATTCCCCCAAAGGAGACAGTTCTAGAATTCATTCAGAACTTCTCCTCATACTTTTCAAGTTTGGAATGGGATAATATAGTGAATGCCGGCTCTTGTGATGGTATTTTGGCTGAGTTTTATAGGTAAAATTGCATTTCATCTATAAGATGATTCTTATCAGCAAAACCATTGAGCCAACTAGAAGGCATGCAATTCAGTATATTTTCTTAGAAATCAATTTTTCAATCTCTTTTTAATGATATTTTCTTTTAATATTCACCACTGTTATCATGTTTTCACCCCATCTTGCACAACAGTAGTAAATTGAGTAGCACAAAACTGTAATCAGCTTACATCTAAGGTGCATTCTGTTTTCCAGAAAATAGATTACACACACACACACACACACATGTTGAAATTAGGATGGTATCCAGCCAGGAGCCTGCTTTGATTGATTAATTTTACCTGTTTATACTCAGGAAGACAATGATTGACCTACTATTATGATGCATTTGTAGCTCTATTGAAATTCCAGTGGGTAGAAAACTTACCCCCCTCCTCTTCCCTCCTCTGAAAAAAGAAAGAAGGAAAAAGAGTTCCTTCCTCTTCCGCAAGAGCAACTTTGATTATTCTTTTAATTGCATGTGGTACTAATGTTAGTGTCCTACCTGATAATATTTTAGTTGTGAACCAACCAGAAATACTAGAGTATTAACTGACAATTTATACTTTTTTGCAGATATTGGTGTTTGAAAGAAGCATATGTCAAAGCAATAGGAAGCGGACTGGCATATGGGTTGGACAAAGTGGAGTTTCATCACATTAGGTGGACCAACATATCTGTCAAAATTAATGGGGAGGATAGAAGGGAATGGAGATTTTGGCTTTTTGAGTTGGGAAAAGGACATTGGGTTAGTTCCTGTCATGCCTTAATATATATCTTTCATTGAAGTTTTGGATCTTGAAATGCCTTTAAAGTGTGTCAATCCTGTTTAAGGTTGAAATGATGCTTCTTATAGCTTCCATATGCTGTAGTATTGCAGTATTTTAGGCTTGCTGATTTTTGTTAAATACACAGAAGCATTCCAGGCTGTATATTATAAATTCCAGCTTCCTTTATCCAGAAGTTAAGATGAATCATTTTATTCTACAGAAAGAGTAATTTGGTTTTTGATAGTTTTAAATTAAACAACGCCTCTTCAAAGGTGAAATTTGCTCACTTAGTCTAAAACTCTCACCGTAAACGAAAGAAAAAGATCACTATTATCATTGAAATTGAATAATAAAATAAATAGTAAAAGCAAAAAAATGATTGTTACTTTCTTGATAGAAGTATATAGTTTAAGCCCAAGTTTCTATTGAGACATGGAAAAAAATAAAATAAAATAAAAAACTATTTCTACTTGATAGAAGTATATAATTTAAGACCAAGTTTCTAATTTTATGGTAAATGATTAAAAAATTAATTTAAAACATGTAGTATTTAAAAAAAAATGGTAAATAGGACTTTAATTGTAGTATTTTAAACTTTTTGCCTTAAATAACAGCTTTCAATGGATTTGCAGGCATCAATTGCAAGAGGACACCCTAGATCAGCCACTGAGAGTTACAGGAAAACATTAAATGGGAGTGAGTTTGATTTAGAGGAATATCATAAGGGTCTTCATCTTCCCAATGTAGATTTTGTGTCACGAACTGTAGAAGAATTAATTTCAGTCTTGCATGGAGAAGCTTGCAATATACCTGGTGATAAAAGGAATGCATAAGATTGTTGAAACAGTACATGGTGAAAGTCAATGATATTAATTTGACATGCTGTAGCATACCATCCAAATATCAAATTTTGCATATTGGGGATGTGGTTCCTCACAATGGCGTTTCGTTTGTAGTAGGCTGGGGGCTCCTCTTATATCTTACCGAGAGATAGGAGTTCTGTTTGCTAATCATTTATATGTCAGAGTTGAAGGGTAAGAGATGAAAGCAATGTACAATGTCATCGTTATTGAATCATCCACAACTGTGTTTGCAGAAAACAAACAGCTTTGCACAAATTAAGGCACATATATGGCTTCAGATAGAGGAATCACAGAACCAGTAGGGAGCTTTCTCGTGCGTATGTGCAATTATGCGTGATTGGGATGTAGTAACTCTTAAATTTAATGTTTACAACTTATATATTATGGAATGAGAATTTGAAATTGTAAGCCTTATAGTTGAATGTTTATACGGCTAATAATTATAAAATCATGGGTATTAACATTTTGACACTGTTAAAATGAAATATATAAATATTACAAATATATTTAAGTTTTTTGACAAATTAGTTTAATTTTATTTAAAAAATAGTTTTCATATGCTTACTAGAAATGTTTTATTTCTATTTTTTATATATATATATTGAGAGGTTTGAGAAAAGGACATTCGATTGCATTATTTTTAATTTGAGGAAAAAAAAGTTTAGTAAAAAAGACTTGAGTTGTACCAACTGAACCCATAGGGAGAAAAATTATTTGAGAGTTTGATATTAAGTATAAAAAAGACTTGTGAGTTGTAACCAGACTTAACCAACTAGAGAGGAGAAAAGGAAAAAAAAAAAAAAAAGAAGAATACATTTGATTTGTTTGTTCCAGGAAATTTTTAACTTGGGTCAAATTACACTTGGTTCTCCAATAATATGGATGGTTTCAATTTTATAGGTGTGTGTATATATATATGTGTGTGTGCGCGGGGTGTGTGTCCAATTTCATTCATTAATTATTATTGCGCAATTTTTTCTCTAACTTAAAGAAATAAGTCAATTTTGTTCTAAATCAAGCACTTAAAATGATTAAGTTGTTTATCTAAAAAAATTGATTTATTTTTGAAAGATGAGGATAATTAATGTTAAGGTACGTTGATTCTTAATTTGCATGACGAAATTGACACAAACAAACCAAATTTGTAGCTTTGTGGCCTTCGATTTGATTCCAAATCAATTTTGTAGAAGCGGAAGAACCGAAATCAATGCTATACCAACGTACAGCAATTTAGTTATAGGGAATATAATCGGATCAACTCGAACCGAACCAAGTAGCGCCCCTTGAATATGGAAATTCAAAAACTATGAACGTCAAATGGTTTGTTTTTGATACAAAATTTACACGACAAAGAATTCTCATGGTTTATGATAATTACAGAAAAATGGCCCAAGTCTAAACTCTGTTGATTTTGCACATAAATCATAATTGTAGTGGGTGATGAATTGGAATGATGACAATGTTTAGGATTTGATGGCGACACTACTTGGTGGGTAGAGGCTTGTGATGAGGCGTAGTTTGCCAAACTGGGTGTGCAAGTTCGGTTTACAAAATGACATTCGGTTTTTCTATCAGTATTTGGTTTCATCTTAATCAGTACCACAGGGAAACAATGCATCACACTTAAAATTCAAGATCATTTCTGTGATCTGGGGCAAATCAAATGGATTCCACCAANTATGTCAGAGTTGAAGGGTAAGAGATGTTTTCATGCCACTTGAGGAAGCATGCTAGAATTGCTTCCCGTGGAAGGTTGGATTGCGTTAGAGTTATATGCATGGTGGAATATGAAATTTATCGACACTCCGCAACTCTTAACAATTTTTTACCTCGTGATAAGTAAACATATTTAGGGATCCAAACAGATAAGGTTGAATATGTTGCTCTACCTTCCAACCCTTATTTTTGGGTGACATCCCATTTGCTACAATTAAGCACCATTGATCCGTGACTTAAACAAATTATATTGCATGCTGCCTTTGCTGACATTGTCAAGGGCTTGTTTCAACTAATGTTGGAGGATTTTTGTTTTTCTTTTTTGATTAATAATACTGAAGGATGTTAGATAAAGGTCTACTGTTATGCTTGTTTTTTTTCTTTCTTCCTCCTCCCCCCTCTCTACTTTCGGCCCAATGTCTATAATGCTTTGCTTACCAGATGTAAAAGCAATGTACAATGTCATCGTTATTGAATCATCCACAATCTGTGTTTGCAGAAAACAAACAGCTTTGCACAAATTAAGGCACATATATGGCTTCAGATGGAGGAATCACAGAACCAGTAGGGAGCTTTCTCCGTGCGTATGTGCAATTATGCGTGATTGGGATGTAGTAACTCTTAAATTTCAATGTTTATACAACTTATATATTATGGAATGAGAATTTGAAATTGTAAGCCTTATAGTTGAATGTTTATACGGCTAATACATTATAAAATCATGGGAATATAACATTTTGACACTGTTGAAAATCGAAATATATAAATATTACAAATATATTTAAAGTTTTTTGACAAATTAGTTTAATTTTATTTAAAAAATAGTTTTCATATGCTTACTAGAAATGTATTTATTTCTTGTGTGTGTGTGTATATATATATTATTTTGAGAGGTTTGAGAAACGAAGGACATTCGATTGCATTATTTTTTAATTTCAAGGAGGAAAAAAAGTTTAGTAAAAAAAGACTTGTGAGTTGTAACCAGACTTAACCCACTAGAGAGAGAGAGAGAAAAAAAAAAAAAAAAAAGATAACATTTGATTTGATTTTGTTCTCAGGAAATTTTTAACTTGGGTCAAATTACACTTGGTTCTCCAATAATATGGATGGTTTCAATTTATTAGTGTGTGTATATATATATATGTGTGTGTGCGCGCGCCGCGGTGCGCATGTCAATTTCATTCATTAATTATTATTGCGGCAATTTTTTCTCTAAACTTAGAAGATAAGTCAATTTTGTTCTAAATCAAGCGAACTTAAAATGATTAAGTTGTTTATCTAAAAAAATTGATTTATTTTTGAAAGATAAGATAATATTATGTTAAGAGCACTCACAGCAGTGAAGCTAAATAGCTATATAGCTATTTTAGCTTCACCAAAACACAAAAATTCATACTACAGTAGTGGAGCTAAAGGTAAAATTTTTACCTTCATTGTTACAGTGCACACAGGTTACACTGTAGCGGAGAGCTAAAAAAAAAAAAAAAAATTATTCTTAGCCAGATTAAAATATATATGTTTGTTTATTTTTTTATATTCTTTTATTCTCCCAACCGTGCCTTTCTCAAACTCACTCTCTCAAGCTCTCACCTCTTTGTCTCACCTTCTCTCAAAATTCTCTCAAACTCTCACCTCTCTATCTCACCGGTGGTGGTGGTTGTGGTTGTGTGGGTAGATCAGCGTCGGTGGGTGGCTGGATTTGTCGCATCAGTGGGCTGTGGTGTGGTTGAATAGTCGACGTCGGTTGGGTTCATCGGCGTCGGTGGGTTGTGTGTGGTTGGTGTGCTGTGGTGGTCATGTGGTTCGTGAGTGGTGGCTGGGTTCAATACGGTGTTTGTGTGGGTGGGTTTGTGGGTAGATTGGTGTGTACGTGGTGGTGGCTCGGGTGGGTTTTATGGTGGTGGGTGTAACGTCCCAGACAGACCAAAAAAAAAAAAGTGGAAGTCAGATTTTTTAGTGGACTACATGTGCCCCACCTACCCAACAATCCCCACTACTCATTTTCACACACCATCCCTTTTCTCTCTTTGGCTGGCCATCTCTTTTCTTCCTTTCATTTTCTTTCTTTTCTCTTTACTTAAACACTCACAATCACTTCCACCCTCACCCACTGGACTCCACTACAAACTACACCATCTCACCATCATTTTTTTTCGGCAAGATCACCGGAAAAATCTTTAGGAACCCTAAGCATCTTCATCCCTATTATTTGAGGTAAAATTTTCTTATCTTTTTGGTGGGTTTTATATTTTGCTTGAGGTTATATTTTTATCCAAGCTTTAATAATGATACTCATGTGATTTATGAGCATCGGAAGTGATATTTATGTGTTTTTATGTATGGGTTTTGTATTGGTGGAATTATTGATAAGTGGGTATATGGTTGGTGCTAATGATGACAACCTAAAGTTTATTTATGGTGGAAAATTTAGGGGTTTTAAGTTATAACAAGTGATAGTTGGTAAATTTAATTTTTCCATTGCCATTGGGTTTATTTGGGGTTAATTGAAGTTCTAAATTTCTTGTCTTGGAGGATATTTTGATTTTGCTTTTATGGGTCTCTTAATGATGTAATGTAAATTTTATGGAAGCTAGTCATAATGTTGGAGATGATATTAAATGGGTTAACTTTATAAATTGAAGTTTATGCCTTGTGAACCAAATTGTTGAGAAACTTTGAAAGTGGAATGTATTATTATTGATGAGATTAAATACTAGGCTTGCCTAATTAAGTGCTCTTTTGGCAATTCCTAAATTGTAGCTAGATACAATTCAAACTCTATGCTTATTGTGATAGGTTTACTTAATATTCTTTAGGTCCTAGCTAATCTCTTTGGAGCTTGGAGAATTAGGCTTTTGCGGTTGCGATGTAAGTAGCTTTTTAATGGGATTTTTGAAAAATAAACATGTTGCATAAATGTTGTTTTTGGGTTTGACACGCTTTTGGAAACTACCTATGGAATTATATTTTCCTAAAAACTATTGTGTCGTAACCTTAATTTATATATGATTATATATATAGAAAATGCATCATATTTGGTATTGCATTTGGGAAAATGCATGAATTTTTGATATGGAAAATGAACATTTTTTATTTAATCTTTGATAAGGAAATCATGAATTTTATGGTATATTAGAAAATTTAAAGATGCTCATCTTGTCTTGTTATGTGGGAAATTGATAGAAAATCTCTTGACAAGAATGAAGTTGAAAACTTTACAAACTTTGTAAAAGTTAAATTATTTAAGATTTTTCTGAAACTACCTGGATATAAACTATGTGTTTCAAAGTAACGTAACATGTGAGTTTTATGTGGTTTTAACACCATGCCATGTGTGATTTCCTGGTGATCACCCGATTTGGTTCTCGTAGTCTTTGTGACAACAGAATTAGATCAAGGTCAGTGCCCTTTCACTTTGGATGACACATTCTTCCCTGCTGCCCATGGGGGGAAGAGGATCCTTGATTGTGGTGTGGTGAGGTTGCTGTCCATGGGGTCAAAAGACCACATGCAAAAGAGGTCCTATTTGACATGCTCTCTTGCTGCCCATGAGGGGAGAGAAAACCTTGAGGGTATAGTGAGGTTGCTGCCATAGGGCCAAGAGTCTACATACCAGAGAGGACAATATCATGCCAGTTATGAATGGGTGGATCCCCTGACCGGTCTATGTGGTAGTGTGGTATATTTGTAATAAATTACCTTATGTTAGATTTTATGGTTTTGGAAATTATATTGCTGGTGCTCACAGATTCTAGTATATAGTTTCAATGTATTTACTTTGAGAAACTTTGTGTTTCATTATTAAATCATTCTTGTCATATCATATTTTTATTATTGAAAATGAAACTTGCATTTCCCCCACCCCTATTAATTATGCTATATACTGGGCTTTGTTTCATTCCATTATTTTTATAACTTTTTAGAGTAGGCAACAATCTTTTGAGATAACTTTTTGATAGCTAACAATAGTTAGACTAACTACTGATGGCCCCCCCCCCCCCCCCCCCCCCCCCCTCAAAGCAAATATTCATTAGTGTACAACTATATCGCCACACAGCAAGACCGGACATAACAAATTGCGTTATATTTTGCGTTTGGCCAACTTACTTAAAGATGAGACAAAAAGTGACATACTTCAAACACATTCTAGGTCACTCGATTGTACATTGAGGACTGATAAGTGATACCAAACTACTGATAATAGTATTAACTTTGAATAGCATGAATAGATGGGGGATCTGCCATACAAACCCAAATTGGCTCGACTCTCAAAATGAAAAATCCTTTTACTAGGACAACAGAAGCACCTTTGCATCTGCTGGAACAGGAACCTTGACAAGACAATTAAAATCCAAAAGGCAGACCTCTAAATACAATGACTTCCATGACCTGTCCAAATGACTTAAATTGTTTGTTTGTTGCTATGTATTTGCACAATGTAAAAAGAGGTAAAGAATGTACTAATTAACAAATTTTACAACTGCAAACCTGGGCCTGAAACACTTGTAAGTACCTATATTTAGTGCTTTTCGATTAATCTCTACATGCAGCCAGCTTGAAGTAGAAGTCTAGCAAGTGAAGGTGACTACCACAGAAAATCCCAAACAATATGCTAATTTGCATCACAGGGTCCTCGAATTGTTTTCTCCTATGCTCATCCTTAAATAAACCACACAAGAATGCAAAATTGGGGGAATTTTTAATTGAAGACGCAATTGTTGTCTTAAAGAAAAAAAAAAAAAACGAAATACTTAAAAAGGAACTAACCAGTTAATTGGTCCACCGTTACCAGTACAATAAGGAGCTAATTTGGATGGAAGTGATTGAGTACAAAATAGACAATGAGACAACGCCAAGAGGGCATAAATAACCAGCAATGCTAAAGTCTATCCATATATCTTATTGTTTAAGTATTGGTTTCAATTTCAGAATCAACATAACACATCAAATAAAGATAATATGAAGAATGGGTTTGATAATGCAAACGGATGGTGAAACATATCAAAACCACTCAACATAAATTCGATCACCATTGATTCTAAAAAGCAAAAAGAAAAATTGAGGACCATTATGCTAAAAGCGAGGCAAATGCTACCTAGTGACTTTATGGGTCCTGCAGAATCCATACAGTTCATATATTTTTTGCATAGGCTGCCTCTGATTGTGCATCGTTAGTTACCTGCCACTTCATTGGAGCACTTAGATTCTAACTTTTTTAGGGCTATTATACAAGAACTAAGATCTCTAAAGGTTAACGTATTAATCTTGAGTGGCTAATTAATCTTCTTCATTATTGACAACCAACTATATATCACTTCAACAAGAGTATAGAAGTTAGGCATCTTAATGTTAGTATACATATGTCAATCCACTTTTTCATGTTACAAGACCATTAGATCATGAGTACTACCAGCTTGACCAAACAGACTCACCCACCTCTTTTGAACACTAGGTTAGTTTCACTATTAAATTTTAAAATTCTGAGAAGCCATTTTAAATTTCGGCTACAAGACCATAACAAGGCAGGACTCTAGGTCATCAGCCATCAAACAACAGTGCACTGCACTCAGCAGAAAAGCATCAAATAAACTTGGGGCAGGGAAAAAAAAAAGCTCCAAGAAGCATAGGTTTAGAGCGACCCAATAAGCAATCAGTTGTAAATCTTGATTTTCATTTTGGCAGAAGTAATTCAATTGGCAATCAAGTACATATACAATTCAAATTTTGAGTAACTTAATGGACAAAAACTGTTTTCATTACAAGATGTAGTAAGGATAAACAACTCCAATAACAAACTGACTTAGGATTAGGAGAGGCTCTAACATGAAAGAAAAGTTACATTGCAGAGACAGTGAATGAAAGGTTTGTTAGGGCTGTAAAGAGTAGCCTGTTTAGGGCTAATTATTATAGTTTCATTGGTAGCAAATTGCTGAGTAAAAATGCCAATAGAAAGGTTAATAAAGGTTTGAAAGAAAAAGGGAGGGGGGGTGGTTTGTGATTAAAATGGGGTAGGAATTGGTGGCAATTCTGGGGCTTAGTTTATTTTGTGAATAGAATTTTTTTTTTTCCAAAATTTTTAAGTGAAGTGGCTGTATGTTTCATGAAACTATTGGAGTTATAAACCATAGCATGTTTCTTTCAAATAAAGAACACAACAGTACGAACAGAAACGTAACATTTCAGCTCCTAAACTTGTAAATTTACATCCACTGACATCAATCATGTGATTTAACCCAGCTAAGCATGGTAAAATAGTGTTCCTCACCTTGATACATCTCTTAGAGGCCAGAGATAGTATGATATAGGAAGATCACATATTGCACAACTGACTCAATGTCATAAAAATTAGCTCCTTCCAATTGATATTAAGGTTAAATGTAATACACAAACAACAAAGACCATGTAGGTTGAACCAGGGAAGTAAGACAGATGACCTTGGAAGGGCAACATGCTCGCTAGACAAGTACTACTAAAGGAAAAGGAATAACAACATCCATAACGCGACAACCATTCACACACAAATCTCAAATACGAATTTATAATAGTCACAGAAGGATGATGTAAACATGGGATAAAATATGAAGCCTTTAGCAATACTATCATGCCTACAACGGAAGGAAAAGGAATAACAAGGGTCTCAGTTCATCCATACCACTGTTTAGTAAGATACAACATTTGCTCCATCAAGTAAAACAAGACTCTCCATGAAAGTAGCTGCAGATAGAGATATTTGGATACCAAGATCCTTTTTCTCCCGTAGAGTTTCAATGTCAATTAAAACAAACTTGTCTTCATACTTGAATCTACTTGTGTTGTTGTACGAAAACATCAGAAGTGAACCATACTCGGTGAAGGCAGTGCAATGAGCTATTCTTTCAAATGGCACAACAAAAAGTTTAGACCAAGAGTCAACCACACCATACTCCCTCATCACCCATATTGAGAAGACAAAGCCAGGTTGTTCACTTGTAATAAAAGCCAGTTTCCCCTTGAATGATGAAAGATGTGTTTCAAGGTTTTTGTCATCGATATGACCATGAGGCAGTGCTAGCTTCCTGAATTTCTCACTATTGACATCAAATGACATAATCATGTCTATGGGATTCTCTTCTCCTTCAGTGAAAACTGCTATCCAGTGTAAAGCTCCACTGACCAATGGGGTTGGCAAAAGGGATCTTTTAAAGTAGTAGTAGATACCATTGGCTCCCAACAATGTTTCAACCCTTCTCCATGAGCCCGAACATAATGTGTACACTTCAACCTCCTGTGCAGACGAAGGAGGAGATGAAATCCTGACAACCTTGTAGTCATTATTCTCGGAATGATAAGCGAATCCCAGTTTAGCAAACCTTAAGTTTCCTAAGCAAGTATTGGGCAACTTCTTGAATTTTCTAACGCTGGGGTTCCACAAATATATAACATTACCGGAAACAAGATCAGCGAGACACAGCAAGCCATTGCAGGAGCCCACTATTTGGACACGCGTATGAGGAAAATCAAAAGGAATTCGAATCTCAGAAATCGTGTCAAAAGAGTGGCCCAAAGCGACCGTACAGACTGGTATTATAGGCCAATAAGAAAAGGGCAGGTGTATGACACAAGCATTGTCATGATTTATGTTGTTTTTGGTGTGATTAAGGTGGGTGGAGACGAAATAGGGAGTGGTGATTGAGGAGTACAAGGATTTGGAAACGCACCTTAATCTTACCACTGATTTCACCGGCAGTCTTGTCAGGATGTTGAGTACGATATCGTAAGGAGGATGGTTGAGAATCGGTGGTTCTGTCATTTGGGACATTTACTTTAGATTCAGATTTAGATTCAGATTGGCTGCTAGTTGTTGAAGTTCGAAGATCAAATCCAGATTGCCCAAAACAGAGTCAGACTACTGGCGTTCTCCGTTGACCATAGAGCTTTACTTTAGACTTCGGTACTGTAGTGTAGAGTTGCTTTACCTTTGACAGGAGGAGCTTGCTTCTCCTTTTTGTAGTGCCGATGGACAAAAATTTTTATAAATAAATAAATAGTCATAATTTATCTATCCTAAGAGCATTCTCATCAAGAATGCTATAAAATATAGAATTTAACATTTTAAAAAGTTATTTCATTAATTTTAATATCTCACTTTATTATACACCCAACATAAAATATTCAATTATTTTACTACTTCATTTAAATATTTTTTTTCTATTCTTTCTTTATGTTTTCTTTATCCTTTCAATTAACTACCATGTTAGTTGTGGGGTGGACTTATCCCCAGCTAACAATCTACATGCGCTGTTGTTCACATGCACCAAACTGTACCCAGCAACAACCCTCACACCTCTCTCCTTCACCAACCTTCTCATCCTTGCAGCATCAACAAATGATTCACCTGATGCATACATGCTCGATGCAAGCAAATAACCTGATGAATTTAAAGGCTCCAACTCAAGAACAATGAGAGACAGATTTGGCAAATTGTTTGTATATCTATGCGGATCTTTTCGTTTGGTGGCTCTTTGTAATTGTAATTGTAAGAATACTTTCTCTGTTTCTCTCTGTTTGGTAATGAATCAGTGATCACTTCTCAGATCTTGAATAGGCTGCCTCTGATTGTGCATAGTTAGTTACCTGCCACTTCATAGGAGCACTTATATTCTAATTTTTTTAGGGCTATTATACAAGAACTAAGATCTCTAAAGGTTAATCTATTAATTTTGAGTGGCTAATTAATCTTCTTCATTATTGACAACAAACTATATATCACTTCAACAAGAGTATATAAGTTAGGCATCTTAATGTTAGTATGCATATGACAATCCACTTTTTCATGTTACAAGACCATTAGATCATGAGTACTACCAGCTTGACCAAACAGACTCACCCACCTCTTTTGAACACTAGGTTAGTTTCACTATTAAATTTTAAAATTCTGAGAAGCCATTTTAAATTTCGGCTACAAGACCATAACAAGGCAGGACTCTAGGTCATCATCCATCAAACAACAGTGCACTGCACTCAGCAGAAAAGCATCAAATAAACTTGGGGCAGGGAGAAAAAAAAGCTCCAAGAGGTTAAGAGCAACCCAATAAGAAATCAGTTGTCAGTCGTGATTTTCATTTTGGCAGAAGTAATTCAATTGGCAATCAAGTACATATACAATTCAAATTATGAGTAACTTAATGGACAAATACTGTTTTCATTACAAGATATAGTAAGGACAAACAACTCCAATAACAAACTGACTTAGGATTAGGAAAGGCTCTAACGTGAAAGAAAAGTTACATTGCACAGTCAGTGAAAGGAAGGTTTGTTAGGGCTGTAGGGAGTAGCCTGTTTAGGGCTAATTGTTATAGTTTCATTGGTAGCAAATTGCTGAGTAAAAATGTCAATAGAAAGGTTAGTAAACGTTTGAAGAGGGAGGGAGGGGGGGGTTTGGTTGTGATTAAAATGGGGTAGGAATTGGTGGCAATTCTGGGGTTTAGTTTATTTTGTGAACAGTAGAATTTTTATTTTCCAAAATTTTAAGTGAAGCGGCTGTACGTTTCATGAAACTATTGGAGTTATTAAAACCAGATGTTTCAGCCAAAGAAGATAGCACAGGAACACAGAAATTTCCTACAATTTCTTACTTGGTTGCTAAGGATAGGATAAATGATAAGTCATAGCTTGGAATTGTAAAAGGAGTTAGAGCTTGTATTTTGAACATAATAGCAGGGTTTATAGGAAAGAAGTCTAACAAATTGTGCAGAAACAATTCACAGAAATTTTCAGGAAAGCAACAAAAGTTTTAAGATAAGGTGGTTATAGGGGTTAATTAGAAGTTAAGGCACAAAATATATGGGGTGCTTCAACAAATAAGACGTAGGTTTGTTTAAAATCTTAAAAGAGGCTTGACGAGGTATACCTTTGAGCTTTTCAGAAGTTTTGAGCAATACCCATAAACCATATCCATCAACTGTAACAGTGCAAAAAGGAGAGAGTGAGGATGCATACAAAATTTTGTTCTTAGTTATAAAACATTGGGTAAAACTTTAGTGCCCTGGAGATATTGAGAAGAACCTTCAAGAAAAATTACAGCATCTGGAAGGTCAAAGACAGACATCCTATCAAAGAGCCTCCGACCCCTTAAAAAAAAGGTTCAGCTATTCTCAACAGCCTTAAAAGTGCATTTTTTTCTTTTAACAAAATACACCATTTAGGCAGAGTGATATAACCATTCCAATTGTTGTGCCTTCTGCACCTTCCTTCCTACCATCCTTGTGCCTTCTGCACCTTCCTTCCTACCATCCTAATATCTCAATAACCTACTAAGGCAGCCAGTAAACCTGAAACAAGGAAACATTTGTAGCCATAACCAAATTATAACTAAACAGCAACAACTTATCAATAGTTTCTCTCCACTACCTTTGGATATTCTTTACTAATTAAAATTTTTCCTAAAGCTGTAGTCTTGCACAAAGAACATTAAAGGACACCATTGGATTCCACAGAAACATAGCTCCAATAGGTGCTCTGAAAGCCCTACAATAAGAGCGGACATCAAGCTTTTGATATTCCATTTAACTCCAAACCACACCATCTTCTCCTCCAAGATGAACCTTCATTGAATCCAACAATTAAGAAAAGGAAGGCACTAACCCTTGCTCCTCCTACGATGCTCTGCTTCAACAAATCTTTGGCT
Source organism: Quercus suber (assembly GCF_002906115.3). Classification (NCBI taxonomy): domain Eukaryota; kingdom Viridiplantae; phylum Streptophyta; class Magnoliopsida; order Fagales; family Fagaceae; genus Quercus; species Quercus suber. The sequence continues at coordinate 1,005,538 of NW_027069480.1, forward strand.
ATGATGAAGATTCGCCAATGCAAACAAATAAGAAACCAACTTTAGAATTAAAAGCAAATTTTTTGAAGACCTTGTTTGAGTGGATGGTAGTACACAACCTGTGTACTTGATTCTTTTTGAGTAAATATTATTACTTACTAAAAAAAAAAGCCAATTAGGCAATCTTACCAAAACCATCACAAAGAAATCTGGTTGTCATCTCTGGCATCAAACAATACAAATTCCTTCAACATCAGACACTTAAAAAAGAAATTAAAAAGAAAACAATTGAGACTAGCTGTAGTTAAGATATAAATTGTTATAGGTAAGTTAAAGGACTAGAATTCTAGGGTTATTAAAGGCTATTCTAAATAGCCTCTTTTGAGTCGTTGTAGATGGCCTTTACTTACTACTTATCAAAAAAAAACAAAGATGGCCTTTACTTACCTACTTTATGAAATTTTATCTTTGAATATTTCTTAGCACTTTGAGCCTAGAAAATCATTTTTGATTGTTTCAACTTTAATCTTGTTAGAATAATGGTTAACTGATTGAATTTACCATTTCCTAACAACTAAAGCTTTTGGAAGATGAATTTATGTTGAAAGTAAAAGGGAACCACCACCAAAGGATTTCGAAATGTATAGATGACTACACTAGTTGATGTCAATGCAAGAAGTTAAATTTGGTCCAAAAGTTTTCTTCGAATGACATACAACTAAAGCGGTGTATGTATGCTTCATCAACTGAATTTTCTAATAAATAAATTGGGTCACTAAAATAGCATCAGTGCAGAGAAAAAACAAATGTTTGTACCTCACAACCTAACAGCTCTACATATATATATGCCTTTAAGTTTTTCATCAGTAACCAAACAAGTTTAGTGAACAAATCTGTTAGTAGTATAAACAATAGGATGTTTCTTTCAAATAAAGAACACAACAGTACAAACAGAAACATAACATTTCAGCTCCTAAACTTGTAAATCCACATCCACTGACATCAAACATGTGATTGAACCCAGCTAAGCATGGTAAAATAGTGTTCCTCACCTTGATACATCTCTTAGAGGCTAGAGATAGTACAAGAAGATCACGTATTGCACAACTGACTCAATGTCATAAAAATTAGCTCCTTCCAATTGATATTAAGGTTAAATGTAATACACAAACAACAAAGACTGTAGGTTGAACCAGGGAAGTAAGACAGATGACCTTGGAAGGGCAACATGCTCGCTAGACAAGTACTACTAAAGGAAAAGGAATAACAACATCCATAACGCAACAACCATTCACACACAAATCTCAAATACTAATTTATAATAGTCACAGAAGCATGATGTAAACATGGGATAAAATATGAAGCTTTTAGCAATACTATCACGCCTACAACGAAAGGAAAAGGAATAACAGGGGTTTCAGTTCATCCATACCACTGTTTAGTAAGATACAACATTTGCTCCATCAAGTAAAACAAGACTCTCCTTGAAAGTAGCTGCAGATAGAGATATTTGGATACCAAGATCCTTTTTCTCCCGTAGAGTTTCAATGTCAATTAAAACAAACTTGTCTTCATACTTGAATCTACTTGTGTTGTTGTACGAAAACATCAGAAGTGAACCATACTCGGTGAAGGCAGTGCAAACTGTGCAAAGAGCTGTTCTTTGAAATGGTACAACGAAAAGTTTAGACCAAGAGTCAACCACACCATACTCCCTCATCACCCATATTGAGAAGACACAGCCAGGTTGTTCACTTGTAATAAAAGCCAGTTTCCCCTTGAATGATGAAAGATGTGTTTCAAGGGTTTTGTCATCGATATGACAATGGGGCAGTGCTAGCTTTCTGAATTTCTCACTATTGACATCAAATGACATAATCAAGTCTATGGGATTCTCTTCTCCTTCAGTGATAACTGCTATCCAGTGTAAAGCTCCACTGACCAATGGGGTTGGCAAAAGGGATCTTTTAAAATAGTAGTAGATACCATCGGCTCCCAACGATGTTTCAACCCTTCTCCATGAGCCTGACCATAATGTGTACACTTCAACCTCCTGTGCAGACGAAGGAGGAGATGAAATCCTGACAACCTTGTAGTCCTTAGAGCATCCACAATGGGGGTTGTATATGCCAAATGCTAGGAGTATTTGGTATTTAAACCCCAAAATCCACCAGCAACCGGGAAGGTAAATCTCATATGCCAAAAAAAAAATGAGATTTAGCTACAGTACCATCTCAAATATAAGATGGTACTGTAGCTGAATCTTATAAAAAAAAATAATATTTTAATGTTTTTTCCCGGGAATATCTCTCACGCTCTTTATTATTTCTCATTATTTTCTCTTTCTTCGGTCTCTCTTTCTCCGTTCTCTCTGTCTCCTCTGCTGTGTGATATATCTTCAGACCCATTACTCTGCCCCTCTCTCTCCGATCAGTTATGGGTGCTTCTCTTTCTCCGTTCTGTCTGTCTCTGTGATCCGATCCCCTTTACCGATTCAGTCCTCTCATAAATCGGTTTGGATTCACCGATTCACTCATCAAAATCACCGATTCACTCGTCCCATCGGTCTCTCAAATCAAATCGGTTTGGATTCACCGATTTGTTTGCAAAATCTCTTCACGAAGCTCCATCGGTCTCTCAAATCAAATCAAAATCAAAATCAAAGCAATTTACTAGGTGGGTTTTGTGTTTGTGTTTGTGTTTGTGTTTCTGCAATAAAAAATGGGGATTCAGCTTGTGTTTGTGTTTGGGTTTTGATCTAAGAATGGCTGTTGATGTTTGCAGAGGTGGGGACCCATTTCAGAGTTCCATCCGAAGCCTTCTTTTGGGGACCCAATTCATTCATTTCATTTCATGGGTATGTATATATAGCTCTCACTTCTTCTTGTATATTATATATAGTATTATATTTCTATACGTGGATCTAACACTTTTCTTTTTCTTTTTTGTTTTAATCAGATTCTGCTGTCTGAGATTGGAGGCCAACATTCTTGCTCTTATTGGGCATCCAATAATTTTCGCTCTTATTTCTTTGGATTCTTTCGGTGACTCTGAACTCCGCTCCAGTATGTTTCCTACTTTTGTTCAATTGCTTTGCATCCTTTATTTTGTTTTGGGTTCTGTTCTTTTAAGAGTCATATATAAAAATGCATTTGTGAATTTCTTTTAGTTGTTAAGATAAACTAAAACCCCTTATTTTGTTCTGTTCTGTTTCTTGATTTGTGCCCCCATAATACATCCCCAATGTACTCGGCTTAGCAATCTTTCTATTATTAATAATATTCTTACGTTATTTATAAAAAAGAAAAGATGTTAATTTAAGGGTTTTTAAGACACCTCTTATCTGCTAAAGGCCTTTTAATGTGAAGTTATATAAGGGTTTTTGGGATATTAAAAAAAAGTTAATATAAGGGGTTTTAAGATGTTATTTACATTGTGCTGTAGAATCCAGTTGGAAGTACATCAACTACTGCCATAGACGTGAACTATTTTACAAGGAAATGTGTGTTTGAATTTTTATTTATTTAAATTTTTACAGGTTTATGATATGCAATTTGAGTTGAACGAAATAGAGGCAAGGAGAGAACAATATCCTTCAACAATATCTTTCCTCACCCTGTTAAATGCTCTTATTGCTGAAGAACGAGATGTAAGCGATAGAGGGCGTAGGTACTGATCGTTGGTTGCTTTTTGTTCTTTTGTATTCTAATATCTTGATCCTTCATATCCACTCTAATATTTGATGATTTCATTTCTTTTTCTGGCAGATTCATTGGCATCTTTAGGTTCATATATGATCATGTCTTTGGGCCATTTCCTCACAGAGCCTATGCAGATCCTTGTGAGAAATGGCAATTGGTTGTTGCGTGCCTTCAGCATTTTCATATGTGAGTATATCTTGTAGTTTCATTTTCAAGTGTTGGCATCTGATTGGGTTTCTTTGTTTCTTATGTATTAGTTACTTAAAAAAAAAAATTTAAAACACATTCAACTTATTGATCTCATTATTGTTTTGTAATTGACATTATCTGATTTGTATTTAAGGCCTGTCCTGGTGTTAAATGTGAAGGGTTTATTTTGATTGACCATCTTCATTCAAATTTTGAACTTCATGGGGTATGATCTAGGAGTTGTTTAGATGGTAGAGAAATTTGAATATCAAGCTGAAATCCAATGCAGGATACTGAGTATGTACGATATCAAGGATGAGGATATTGACATTGTCGCTGACCTATCTCAGTTTTCGACACCAACCCAACAATCTCCACTTCAGATGCAGCTTCCTGTCTTGGAGTTGCTGAAAGTACGTGTATTATTGTTTTGTTTGTTTGTAGGCTGGCACTATAGATTGAATTTCAAAGCAGCAGTTGCATGAAAAAGAATCAGCGTGTTATATGAAAAAGAATGTGTTGATTATATGCTGGAATAAAAATCTGGGATTTGATTCACTTAATTAAATATTTAATTATGCCTTAATCAACTTGATTATTTTGTCAGTACTTGTTTATAATTTTTAAGATTTAGGTTTTTTTAAAGAAATATTTTCAAATATAAGTTATTACTTTGCCTTTGTCCTTAATACACACACACATATATGTTAGGAATTTATTTCAGTTTCCTTCTATTTAAACAATTTAAAAAAAAAAATTTGGCAGGGACATTGTGGCAGGCAGGTTCTGTGTGTGTGTGTGTGTTAGAAAAAAAATTTGGCAGGGACATTCCAACCGTTTGAAAAAGCAGTTGAATTTGAAACAACAAAAAAATGGTAGTTGGAAAAGTAATAATAAAGAAAGATTAAAAAAATAATATTTTAATAAAAGGATGAGATATAGAATTTTGGAATGTTGGGTGTATTGTAAAATGGGATAGTATAATAGATAAAGTAGCTTTTTGAAATTGTAAAATAAGATGAGATTTAGCATCCGGATGTGGATGCTCTTATTCTCGGAATGATAAGCGAATCCCAGTTTAGCAAACCTTAAGTTTCCTAAGCAAGTATCGGGCAACTTCTTGAATTTTCTAATGCTGGGGTTCCACAAATATATAACATTACCGGAAACAAGATCAGCGAGACACAGCAAGCCATTGCAGGAGCCCACTATTTGGATACGCGTATGAGGAAAATCAAAAGGAATTCGAATCTCAGAAATCGTGTCAAACGAGCGGCCCAAAGCGACCGTACAGACTGGTATTATAGGCCGATAAGAAAAGGGCAAGTGTATGACACAAGCATTGTCACGATTTATGTTGTTTTTGGTGTGATTAAGGTGGGTGGAGACGAAATAGGGAGTGGTGATTGAGGAGTACAAGGATTTGGAAACGCACCTTAATCTTATCACTGATTTCACCGGCAGTCTTGTCAGGATGTTGAGTACGATGTCGTAAGGAAGATGGTTGAGAATCGGTGGTTCTGTCATTTGGGACATTTACTTTAGATTCAGATTCAGATTCAGATCGGCTGCTAGTTGTTGAAGTTCGAAGATCAAATCCAGATTGCCCAAAACAGACAGTCAGACTACTGGCGATCTCCGTTGAACATAGAGCTTTACTTTAGACTTCGGTACTGTAGTGTAGAGTTGCTTTACCTTTGATGGGATAAGCTTGCTTCTCCTTTTTGTAATGCCGATGAACCAAAAATTTTATAAATAAATAAATAGTTATAATTTATCCGTCCTAAGAGCCTTCTCAGGCAAAAATGGCGAAACAGTCTATTTTTGGTAAAAAACTTAGGGGCGTGAATACTTTCTCTTTGTATGCGGATCTTTTCGTTTGGTACAGTCATTTTCTATGCGGATCTTTTCGTTTGGTGGCTCTTTGTAATTGTAATTGTAAGAATACTTTCTCTGTTTCTCTCTATTTGGTAATGAATCAATGATCACTTCTCAGATCTTGAATTTATAGTAAATCTCTTTTTTCAAACCCTTGATTTTTGCTGAATTGAATGTGTTGCTTTCTAAATAGGGACAAATTGGTGTATGGTAATTAATCATTAGTTAGTAGACAGTAAACACAGAACCTCACTACACAATCAAATTTACACTTAGAACCTCATGACAGAGAGACTATTAATTTACTTGAAGTAGATAAGGAAGACGATAAGGGTTACAAGTATTAAACAAATAATTTTTTATTTTTTTATTTTTTTATTTTTTTACCATCTTGTTACAGTGGGCTACTAGAGATAGCAACCCATTGTAGCTAGATGTCAAAAGTAATAGCATTTAGCATTCTTGATGGAGTGTGCTTTCTACAAATTTGATGTTAAAATTTAGCATTTATAGCATTTAGCATTCTTGATAAGAATGCTTTAAGGAGATAGTGGGTCCCCTTGCCTAATAGCTCTAGTAGGATGGATCAAACCTTTTGGCTCACCATTGATGAGGATGGAGTAAGAAATAATTTTAATGCAGACCATAACCAACCCAATCCACCTCTCATTGAACCCCATCCTTCGCATAAGGTCTTCCAAAAAAGAGCATTCCACCTTGTTATAAGTCTTGCTCATGTCCAATTTGAGAGCTATGTACCCAAAGTCACCTGAATTATGTGATTTCATACTATGAAGTGTTTCAAAAGCAATAAGAATGTTGTCAAAAATCAAGCAATTTTTTGCAAATCCAGATTGATGTTTTGTTGTCATTTTTGGCAAGATTTTTTTCAACCTTTGTTCAACTATAATTCCTTAATTCTATTAGTTACAGGTTTTGCTATGATATCTTGTCATGCAATATGCAAGAGGGCTCATAGTCATAGTGGCTTCTTCTTTTCATTTGTTTATTACTTTTAGAACCACTCAATAGTCTACTTTTAATCAACAAAATGACCTAAGGATTTGAAATATAACGTATGTGTTGATCTCCAATTACCGTACGTTCCCCCTCCTCATTTTTTATTTTATTTGTTTTAAAATTTTAAAAATTTTAATGAATCTCTAAGTAGGGTTGCATTTCATTAAAATTTGGGAAAATTTTTGTTACAAGCTGTTGTTACAAACATTTACGCACCTTAGAAAAAAATAACTAAAATCAAGTCACTGTTTGAGTTATTTTTTTTAGTGTGTGTAAGAGCATGTGTGTAATAAACATTGCTTTTAAATTTTTATGTAAAATCATTTTGAAGATATCATACAATACAATTTATGATCTTATCTAGCCACACTTTTAAATTGTGACAGTGATGGACATGGTGAGCTATGGGCTCTTCTATATTGTATTGTCTTCTTATATGGCTGAAGTTCCACCGGACCACCACCTCAAGTGTGTTGGGGTGGATCTGTTCTTCAACACTAGGGTTTTGTTGTGAGTCTCACATTAACCATTGTTCAATTTATAAACTTTTTTTCGAACTTTTTTTTTGATACCTTAAAATATGGGGCTTTGTATAAACATGGGCCTTAACTATATCCCATGTACCTCGTCCCATTGCACATGTGGATCTAAATCAATTTTACTTTGAGCCTTTTATTATTATTTTTTTTCTTGCCTTTTTTGGGCTTTTGTAGCCCTTCATGACTATTTAGTTCAGCCCACCGGAGCTTTTCTTTTAAGCTAACCTATTATTTGACCAAGTCAATGACTTATTTAACACACCATCATAACACTTTCCCATCATTCAATTATGAGATGTGATGAAAAGTTCAGCTTATTTAAGTTTTTAATTTCTTTTTAGTACTATTCAAGAGTCTTATTGCACTTTGTTGATGCTCATTTTTTTTTAAGCCCAGCAGGATCAAGGCCCAGAGTTGCGGACAAATTGAAAGAAAAAGCAAAAAAAAAAAAAGGGGGATAATTAGAGTAAACCCACCTGTAGTATAACCCGTTTTCACTTTACCTACCCGTGGTTTAAAACTTTACACTTTGCCCACCTGAAGTTGGTCCCGTTAGCCTTCCGTAACCCACCTCTTCGTTTGCTGTTAGATAAACACATTTTTAAGCAAAAATAAATATAAAAAGAATCAAAAAGTTAGGGTTTTAATATCTATGGAAAAACTCTAAAATTAAAGAAGGGAAGTTTGAGTGATGGTCAAAAGCAAGATTGTATAGTTTCTCAAGAACAAAGAATGGAAGCTGTTTTCAAGTAATACCAAGTCAAGCCTCAAGAAAGCAGACATCCAGAGGTTTGTTGGCATCAAATCATCTCTTTCCCAACTTCCGGTATAATATCTATGAAAAAGCTCTAAAATGAAGATCGCATCTTGCAAGATAATATTCACAAAATCATCACTACTCATGCTCTGCAAACTGGTCTCTGCATAGCAACAACGAATCATTGCTTCCATCTCCTTTGTAGTGCTTTGAAACTTCTCCAATTCTATATTAACCCGCTACTTTATGCTTTTCCATGGTTTGCAATTTTTCATCGAAGTGGTGAATAGGGCCAGTTGAAATAACCTTAGGAGTGTAAGCTTGTGGATTCACAATGCGAATGTGATCTAGAACTCTGGTGATACAATAGTCAATTGATGATTTTCATTTATTGTTATCTACCAACCATTTATTGTGATTTTCATTTCCACTTGAAGGGTTTGCTTCCTTGTGAGATTCAATACTTTGATTCTGATTTTCTGTTGAAGTGTTTGCTTGTTGTTGAGTTCCCCTACTTGCTGATTCTTCCATTTAGTTGCGTTTCTTAAATTTCATGATGACGAAGATATATAAGACTATAAGAGAGCAATGAAAAACCCTAGCTTTTTGATTCTTGTTATATTTGTTTTTGCCTAAAAATGTGTTTTTCTAACGGCAAACGAAGAGGTGGGTTACGGAAAGCTAACGGGACCAACCTCAAGTGGACAAAGAGTAAAGTTTTAAACCACGGGTAGGCAAAGTGAAAACGGATCATACCATAGGTGGGTTTACTGTAATTATCCCAAAAAAAAGAGAAGGCATATGAATGGTTTAAGGGTCCATGAAATGGGTCCAAAAGAAGCAAATGGGCTTGAATAAGCCCGGAAAGAAAAAAGAAACAAATCCGTGGAAAGGATAAGGGAAAACGAAGAATGGGCCACAGCAGGCCCACTGTAATAAGAAAAAAAAAAGAGTAACAGGCAAATGGGGAACCCATAAGCCTAAAGGAATAAAAGTTTATAGAGAAAATTGGGCCAAGAAAGCCCGAAGTGAGTTAGCAAAATCCATGTGTGAAACAAAATCAACGGGCCAGGGATGCCCATAAGAAAAACAAGGAACATTGGAGCCCGCAAGAAATGGAAAAGAAGCCCAGCAAGCATACTGGGCTACTGAGAAGAAAAATACACGGTAGGTTCGAAAGGGCCCAGCAGGATTAAGTTGAGCAGCAGGAATAGCAGACCTGGTATGGCAGGAGGTGCAAAGCCACAAAGCAAAACGCCCAAACTAAAGGGAAGCCCACTACAGAGCTCAACCCTCCAAAGAAAGAGACAACACATGGACGTTGGCCTGCCGGGAAAACAATCCACATAAAAAAATGCCAAAAAGTGCACGGTAGGATATGCGCGCCCATTTTTAGACCTTGGCAAATGAATGAAACACCAATAAGGTAACGCATGCGAACGACCCAAGCATCATCAGCCTATACCCAGCCACTATGGGAAAGGGTGACGTCATGGGTGAGGGCATGGTCTGGCGGTGGGGAGAGGAGCGGGGACCCATTCTTCGTTTCTTGCCCAGACTCTTTCGGTGGGCATAGTCCTGCTGGGATGACATGCCACCCAAAAAAGGCAAGGGTGGGTAAGGACCGCTGGGTGCATGCTATGAGAGACCGAGAGAGAGAGGACACACTGGACGAAGTAGAAAAGGAAGCTTCGTTGTCTGAAAGCCACTGGTCAATGGTGGATCAGAACCATTTGACTTGGTAAGTGAATGGCAAAAGGCTACTATAGTAGAATAGGGCCATAGAAAGGCTAGAACAGTAAAATCGGCCACGACAGGCCCTATATAAGGGACCCGTGGCTGTGTGCAAAAGGGCAACGAAAGGGGATCAGAGAAACAGGGTGAAAAGAATAGAAAGAAAGAAAACAGAGAGGAAAAGAATTGAAAGAAAGAAAACAGAGAGAATGGAATTCTAAGAAAGAAAAAACAGAGCGCTTATGGCAAGCATGCACCTAAATGGGTTAACTCCCCCCCCCCCTCTCTCTCTCTCTCTCTCTCTCAATAGCCTTGTCCTTAAAAGGCAATACAAAATCTATACTTGAGCGCTTATGGCAAGCATGCACCTAAATGGGTTAACTCCCCCCCCCCCTCTCTCTCTCTCTCTCTCTCTCAATAGCCTTGTCCTTAAAAGGCAATACAAAATCTATACTTGGGCATATACCATTTGGGGCTGTCCTCTTAAAGCAATTAATTTCACCAAATGAAATTACTTGCGTTGAGGGAGTAGTTTTCCCTTCCATGGTTGGAATCCTGCGGCAATACTAAATATGGCAAACTCGTTATTTTACTTCACTAATTTTGCTCTAATATTTTGTTTAAGCATTTTTATTTAAAAGCAAGGCCTCTAAATCATTTATCTTGTTCGTTACGGAAGAAACAGTGAATGCATTTTTTTTTACGTTGTCTATTTTATGCCTACCTGCCATAACTTGTCAATAATAACTATGCCTGCTGTGAGCTGCTAAATGGACTTTGGCAGATGTGGCAAAGATTGTGCATAAGTCGGGCCAAGGTGTGCTCCAATTGGGCCGGTCCCAACTCCTCACCTAGAAACTACCCGGGCCTAGTACGGCAGGAGCTTGCATAATACCCCAAGCCAGGCCCACCCCCTTACACACTTTTTTATACTAGTTTCATTGTACTACTTTGCTAGCTTTTAACTTTCTTTCTTTTTTTATACACTTTTAGCAAAAAGTGTTCAATTTCAATTAAATAAGCTCTTTGCAAACATCTTTTTTTCTCTTGAGAGTGATTTCCTTTGCCACATATTTTTCTCTTGCTTCAGTGATATTCTTGTTGGATTGACAAAAGGAAAGGTATTAAAAACAAGTTCACACCAAGGGTTCCATAAATGAAAAATCCAATGGTCACAAACGTCTATAATTTTTTTGATGAACGTCACAAACGTCTATAAAAACCAAGAATGAAGTCTATTTGTGCTGACTCTCGAGTTCTCTTGGCATCTTCCCCTAAGATTTCTGTTTGTTGGGTGTCTAGGTTGTGCAATGTGGCTTCTCATTCTCTGGCAAAGTGGTCTTTAGCTTGTAATTTTTTTGGTTCTTTTGATTTTGGTAACAACTCCCCTTCTTTTGTTTCTATTATTCAAGGTGAGGCTTGTTTGCCTTTTGTTAGGGTACTTTTTTTTTCCACCTAATTTTATTTGAGTACCACCTATTTATTTTCAAATACCAGTAATAAGTTATTGGGTTTCCCAAATATTTTTTGCTCTATTATTATGTTAATCACAAATGTTTCAAATCTCATTATCTAAATTGGGTCATGATATATACTATCACAAAAGTCCAAAAACTCATATTTTGTTCAATTTTATTATCATTATTTAGCTAAGCCCAAAACTGGCCCAACGAACCCATTACACGCATCCTATTCTATTTAAAACCCAAGAATACTTATGCTTGGCAATATTTGAAAAGCCCATGATTCAAGTCCATGGCAAAACAATTTTATTAATAGAAGTCAAATCCATAATCAAAACCCATGATTTAAACCCATGACAATTTTATCAATGAAATTCAAATCCATAATCAAAATCCATGGTTTAAACCCATGGCAATTTATTTATCCAAAACCCAATTCACATTGGCAACATCAAAAGCCCAATTCTCATTGGCAATATCAAAACCTAGTTCTCTCTGGCAATATTTAAAGCCCAATTTTCATTGGCAACATCAAAACCCAAATCTCATTGACAATATCAAAGCCCAGTTCTCGTTGACAATATTTAAAACCCAACTCTCATTGGCAATATCAAAAGCCCAACTTACGTTGGCACTATTAAAAGTCCAAGATAACTACTTGGCACTATTTTATCAAAAGCCCAAGTTTATTAATACTTGACAAAATACCATATCATAATTATTTCACTTAAAAGTCTAATAATGAATAATACTTTAGATTCTTAAACCTATTAATATAATATTACAAGCTAATGGAATTTATGAATTATCTATTCTTAAAACCCATGACAATCATCTTATAAAAGCCCATGGAAAGTTATGATTATTTATCTTATACTCATGACATTTATTTATTTCATATCATATTATAAACTCATGTTCACTATTTATCTTACATCACAACATTCATAATATTTATTTACAAAACTCATGGTGACTTTTCTCCTTACAAACCCATTATGATTATCTATAGAACATCATTCCACTATAGTGGTTATTACCATATTTATTTGAAACCCATGGATATTGCCTCAATTTAAAACCCATGGTAAATATTATTCTCAAGAAATATTGGAGGTCATTATTTAAAAGCCCCAAAGAAAATATCATTTACAAAATAATCCATAGCAAAATTATAAGAAACTATACAAGTTGTTATTTAAAGCCTATGGAAATTAATACCCAAAACCTATCGTAAATATTTATTAAAGCTCATGGATCTCATTTTTACTAACAACTAAAACCCATGTGGAATAAAAATCCATGGCAATATATGGTAGCTTTGTCCATTTTGTAGGGCTCACAATGAGAAAGCAAAAGGATAGGCCCAAGTGGAGAAAACCACCAAGTCAGAGGCCCACCAAAATACTCAGCCCTCATGGCCAAGCCCAACATGAAATCTCAGCCAAAACAGCCCATGTACGCAAATTGACTCCACTGGAGAACTCCATTCAATTCTGCCTTCCGCTAGAGGTCACCTCAAGAAGCAACCAAGCTCCCAAACCAAATTAGGAGCTGGCCACTTATGTCATTGCCAACTCTGATGTGAACAGTACCAAAGGCTGACACTTAAAGGCTAATGGGTAATAAATACCCTTCTTCCCCAAGTTTTGGTCACAACTCAAGGAAGCCATAACCAAAACCTCCAAGCTCATGAAATCCTCAATCAAATAGTTTATTTATTACTAAAAATGTATGTAATTGGTTCATGAACCAAGCCCATGAATCCTAAAGGGAAAAATTTGGGAACATGTGGTTTGGAGGGCATAAATGGATCTCCAACGAAACCCTCTGAAGTGGACTTAAACTTTGACATTTGGCTTGGGGTGTTGAATCCTATTTCCTAGGATCCAAATCTCAGTTGCAGCACTAGGATTCCCCCTTAATATCTATCTTAATCCCATTGGCTGAACACAATATTAGAATTCTTAGGATGTAATGCAAGATTATGCTAATTTTTACCCATGTGTGACATTACCCAAAGAAGCAAAACAGCCCCAATTGCAAATCTCCCATTTTAGGCCAAATCCTAGAATAATTAAGTTTGTTGTCCTGCTCCTGATTAGTCCTACGTTTTAGGACTTTTGCTAATCAATCCCTTAAACTTCACTATAAAAGGGAACTACCATTAACTCATGGAGGACAACAAATCTTATCATAAAATTTCTCACCCATCATGCTATTTTCAGCCCATAAGTCAGTCCCTTAGTTCAGAAACTAGCCTTTAGTCCATAAATGCTCATATACACTTACCCATAAACATCACATTCCATCTTCTCAGAAAATCCCAGCACCTTAAAATAGACACCAACCAACCAATCTGAAATTTCTGATTTTCTTGTCACTTTGCTTGTGGTTCAACTCTCTCCAAGCTCATAAATCATTCCCCTTAGCTCACACTCACTTAACTTCAAACATTTCCTTTCTTTTTCTACTTATTCACAGCCCATGAATGTTTCCTAATCAGTCACAAATAACTCTTTACCTGTTAAAGCCTTAGCCTCAACATTAACTCCATCACACCACCACAAGCTTAAATACCCACTCACTCAAAAATAGCCTACACTACACCATTCATACCCCACATATAGATATTCCAAAATCTTAGTTCAATATGTGCTGCTCTGAGCTGGAGTCTCTCTCTCCCTTCATTTTATCCTATTTTTTTCTCTTTTATTTGTAATTATGAAACCTTTCATTCTTGTTTATTGTTATTATAATGAAAACCATAATGTTTTGAATACTATGAAAATTTTCCCTTATGCTGACTTAATAATAATAAGGAAAACATATAATTTTTACCATGTAAACACACTTATTAATCTGTCATCATCTATCGTTGGAGGTTTGTCATTTTCACTGTTGGACCATTTTTCCTCTTGTGTACTTGCTATAATAGACCCACTTTTATACTAACCAACTAAGGAGGAAATGCATAATTTTTACTATGCAAATACATTTATTGATTTTCCAAACATCTATCGTTAGACGTTTCTCTTACTTACTACTAGACTATTATTTAAGCGCTTGTTGTGGTGGGTCATCTTTTGTGCTAGCTTATTTTTCCAGGAGGTATTTTTGGAGTCTTATTATAATCTTTGTTGGATGCAACCTAGACTTTGAGCAAAATGGGTCTTTCATACTTCACCGATAGCCTTTGATCCATGTTCCAAGCCTAAAGTCGAGTCTCGGTTTTGACTCTCCTAACATCATGTGGGCAACGAAAAACGCCCCCAACACCTTTATAGTTTGTTTTCTCTCTTATTAAAATTTCTGGTTCATCAAACAAATAAAATAAAAACCAAGAATGATAAGCAACAAGATGGGGCAAGTTATTAAAGCCTAAGAAAGACAAGCAAATAAACGGGTGACTAGGCGAGACACACGTCTGTAATAAATAAGACTCATACCTCATCTAGGCCACTTACCTAAAATATCAAAAAAAAAACAAAAAAAACAAAAAAGCCCACAATAGCAGTATATGATTAAACATATGGTCAAGTGTTACACCTACAGATGTAACCAAATCTCCCAAAAATATTATTGGATTAACTTTTTTTGAGTTTTTGTAAATCAATAAAATAAACTTATAAATTCTGTTTTTATTATTAAATTTAAGAGAAATTCATGTTTGATTGCTAAGTGTAATTTTACAAAATTTTAAAAGATATCAAGTGAACAGCAAAAATCCTTTTATCATAGTAAGCAAACTGCTAGCCTATCAAAGACCTTATTTTGCAATACTTGGCTCTAAATATTTACTTTAATTGATGCACAGTTCATAACCACAAGTCCCACGATGCACAAATTATTAGCTAACATCGGGTTCGGATGAATTTTTTATGGCACTCCATTAGCAAAAGCAAAAGAGTATCTGATTTGAGACACCGACTACTTCACATGTGCTACAACAAAGAACCTCATAACAAGGATTTTTAAAATTTTCATCACAAGAAGCACAATTTGACTAATATATTCACCAGGAAACAAATTTACAAATTAAGGACCCAATCCAAGGGTTTACATGACACAAACGAGGACATAACAAACAAGTAACAAATGCCACATACACAACATAGATTTTATTTTTGAGCAATGTATATTTCACACACTACACTGTGTGTGTAAGTGAGTGTGTGTAATAGATATTTCCCTTTATTTTTATTGTACATTGTAAGATGGTAAACACAATGCCACAAAGGAATGTTCCAAGTTTTAGACAAACTGGTCCAAGTATTCATCTGCAGTGGTATATTTCACCTCTGGATAAAGCTCTGAAGCCTCCACGCCAAAAGAAGCCTTAACCTCAGAGTTTGTAAGATTTCCCTTCACAAATGTAGCGTGGGCAATGGATAGGAAGAGGTTTAAAGGACTGGGGGACTCTGCAGAAAAGCAAAAATAAGTATCAGATAGCCCAACCATCTATGAAACTGTCAACATTCTCTGGCTAGTACATGGAACTGCTCAAATCAATAGGAGGATTACTTCCTTTTTTATTATATTTATGCCAACCAAAATTTTCAATAAGAAACCAAACAAGTTATGCACTAAATATTGATGAAATGAAGCCAGTCGTTCAGAAAAACAGTCAAATACAACTAATGTATACATAGTCACTTCTAATTAATTTTTTTTAGTATTGTCTCTAATATGCCAACCTTTGGTGTTACAGTCAGCTGGTTTGACTAACAGTACTAAGAAATGAAGAATATAATACAACTCCCCTAATAATTATCCAAATTCCAAATGAGTTTGTAGACAAGGAAAATTCCCGACCTATCACAAGCTGACACGTCACACTATTAAGTCCACAAAATACGGCCAATTACAAAACGCCACGTATTGTTGCTAGGTTTTGCTATCACTACTTAGAAACCAACAGAAATTTGCCAAGTGCCATGCAAAAACCAATCACACATCATCGCACGTGTAAGCAATGACATAATCAGCCTTGCATGTGTAAGTGATCACACAATCAATCCAGCACGTGTAAGCGATGACATAAGCAGACCAATCAAGCTCTGTCACGTGTCACCAATCAAGCTCCGCCACGTGTCGCATACCTACCCCTAAACTCCTATAAATAGAAGCCTTCCTAAGGCATTTGAGGAGATCTAGAGATTTGGAGAGGACACCAAGCCATTTGAAGCACAAGCAGCATCAGAGAAGATTCAGAAGTCCAGAAGCTCTGCTGGAACCAAGCTCTAAAGCCTCCAAGAACTTCAAGAACTTCAACTTCGAATACGAAGAACATTCGAAGAGAAATCATCCGAATCATCTGCCTAGATCCAAAAGTTTGCGAGAATCAAGCCTAAAGTGTCTGAAAACATCAACAAATCACAAATCAGTGAAGCTCTACGGATTCAAGCCTTTAAAGCCCCGAAGAACTTCCACCACAAACCTTCAAATACGAAGAACATTCAAATAGGAATCATCCAAATCATATTCCCATATCTCAAAGTTCACTGGAATCAAGCTCAAAAGCCTCCAGAAATCTCAACAAATCACAAATCAGCGAAGTTCTACGAATTCAAGCCTTTAAAGCACCGAAGAACTTCCACCACAAATCTTCAAAGACGAAGAACACACCAAGAACATGAAGAACGTACGAAGAACACGAAGAACAAAGAATTTCTAACAAGCTCATAGCCAGAGATTCATTGTAATTCTGTTTCAAAGGTCTTCGATCCATTCTTCAGCCAAATTGAAGTATATTTGGTGTTTAAATCAAAATCACATAACCACAACTCTAATCAATAAATCTTTCAAGGAGATCGAATCAGAGGATCACTCATTTGTAATCACAGAGAATTGTACCACACAATCATCAATACAAATTCACATTTGTGTAACTATTTTACTTGTTTGACTTATTTCGAACTGAGAAATTTAGTCGTCTACATAATTCTGGCACGCCCAGTGGGACCTCTCTGCCTCTCATCTCATTCTCCTTCAAAGAAATCATCATCATTATCATCATCTTGCTACCAACTTCAATGGCCACTAGCAAGAACATCCAAGCTTCAACAGCTTCTTCAACTAAACTTGGTATGGCTAACACCAACAACTACATTGATGCAATCAATTGTAGCCAACCTAAAGCTCATAATCAACTTCAATCTCAATCAACCAAGGAAGCCAAGGTCCAAACAATCATCTCCTTAGACCCTCTCACAAGAAACAAGGTCATCAACGAGGACACCTCCACCTTGGAACACCTCAAGTATGGGGGCAAATCCCCTTCTTCCTTCATAAGAAGTTGGTCGCATGATTTCTCTCCCATCAAAGGGAACTCGAAAAATGAGATTTAACGTGCTCACTTCAATTCACTTCCTTCTCCATCATCTTGGGAAGTTGTGTCAGTCATGATGACTAACACTTTTACCATGGAAGAAAAGATGGCTGAAATGGAGCAAAGGGTTGTCCTTCTCACAAAAACACTTGAAGATAAGGACCTCCAAATTGCAACTTTAATGAATAAACTCGAAGTACAAGATCTTGGTGAATCAAGCCATGGTCATAAATTCGCATCTGCAAAGGATGACGAAGGGAGAGAAATTGAAAACACTCCCCGACGAGAACAATCTACTTCGGTTGCTTCGTTGTCAGTCCAACAAATACAAGACATGATAACAAATACCATCCGAGCACAATATGGAGGTTTTTCTACAAGTTCTCTCACATATTTAAAACCCTATACAAAGCGCATCAACAACATAAGGATGCCAAATGGGTATCAACCCCCTAAGTTCTTGCAGTTTGATGGCAATGGAAATCCTAAGCAACACGTTGCTCACTTTGTAGAAACTTGTGAGAATGCAGGGACTCAAGGAGGCCTACTTGTACAGCAATTTTTCCGTTCGCTTAAAGGAAATGCCTTTGATTGGTATACAGACTTAGAACCTGAGTCAATCGACAGTTGGCAACAACTTGAAAGAGAGTTTCTTGACCGATTCTATAGCACACGTCGTACAGTAAGCATGATAGAGCTTACTAATACCAAGCAATGGGAAAATGAGCCGGTGGTCGATTATATTAATCAATGGCATTCTTTGAGCTTGGATTGCAAGGATCGACTTTCTGAAATTTCTGCTGTAGAGATGTGCATCCAAGGCATGCACTAGGGACTTCTTTACATCTTTCAAGGGATAAAACCTCGAACATTTAAAGAGTTAGCAACTCGTGTGCACGACATGGAGTTGAGTATTGCTAGCCATGGAAGTACAAACCCTCTCATACCTGAGGAAAGCAAAAGGGAAGTAAGGAGGAATGATAGGAATGCAAAAGTCAGCCTCAAAGACCCAATGGTTGTTAACACTACCGAAGTCAAGGTTCTAAGAAGGGGAGCAAAGGCAAATGAAAAACAGCTTGAAGGATGGCAAAAGAACAAAGTGCGTCACCTGACTTTTAAGGAATGTGAGCAAAAAGCATATCCGTTCCCCGATGAAGATGTGCCAAACATCTTAGAATAATTATTGCAATTGAAGCTGATTGAATTGCTAGAATGTAGGCGACCACAAGACATAGGGAAAGTTGATGACCCTAACTACTGCAAATATCATCGCATCCTTGGCCACCCAATCCAAAAATGCTTCGTCTTCAAAGAACAAATCATGAAGCTTGCCAAAGAAAACAAGATTGATCTAGACTTCAATGAAGTTGTCGGGTCAAATCATGTGACCATTGCTTGTGATGTACTTCCAACTCTCAAGCAGGAGGCAAACACCAACGAAACTTACAAATTGATTGACAATGATGGCATGAGGATCGGCCTCATCAATGGGAAGTTCCTTAAACACTTCTATGCTTAAAAGTCAAGGATTGCTCCTCAGCAAGAGCTTAAACTACCCACTATAATGCTGCAAGGGTACATGATGTCTTCCCATTACATTTGAAAGCATACCAATAAAGAGAAATTAATCCCACTCTACGTCACCAATTACTAGTGTGGCGTAGTGGTTGGATGCCCAAGTCGCCCTTGAGAGGTCTCGGGTTCGATTAGTGGTGATACCCACTATTACACACTGAGCCCTCCTTTTTTACAAAAAAAAAAAAAAATCTTTTGAACTACGTAATGACTTGATCCCTTTCTGGGGTACGTAGGCAACTTGGTATCATTTACTAAGTTCAGTCACATGAAAAAGAAGAAGGATTGCCAGTCTAGTTTAAGGAATTTTTCAAAGGTCGTCAATATGCTTTTGAGATCCCTTTAATTGGCAGGCGTTGCTTAGGATCAGTCGATTGCTCACTACATGATGCTCAAAGATCATTGTGGTAGAAAATGACAGCTGCAAAGAATTGGTGTTACTCGGCTTTCCTTGAACTAATGATAAACATAAGTTAGTTCTTGGTTGTAGAGTAAAATAAAATCTTCAACCTCTTTTGCAAAGAATGAAGTCTTCATGGCATTGCCCCTCTTCTGTGGGCATCCTCCCATGTTTCTAAAGTATGTTTTGCATCACTTATCTCCTGGGGGCATCTTCTTGTACCTTACAAGTCTAAGCTACATCGTCTCTTTTCTAGGTTGTGCCATTTCACAACTCCAAAATTTGAACCACATCATCTCCCTTTTAAGTGGTGCTGTTTCACATCATGTCTCTGAAATTTGGACAACGTCACCTTCTTCCAACATCTAAAGATGGTGTTACTTCATCTCGCCTCTAAGGGCATGTTCGTGCAATGTCAAAGTCTTGGCGGCATTCTTTCCCTCATCTTCAAGGTTTTGTTGGCCTTTCCTTGCATCTTCAACGTCTTGTTGGCATCTTTGAAATCCTGATGTCTAGCTACAGTGCTATGCACCTCGATGTTTGAGCTATGTTGCCTTTGAAAATTGATGCTGTTGTAGCTTTATTATAAAGGCAAATATGGGTGCAACTTCAATGCAAAGTGCAAGTGCTAGTGTGGAGTGTTGTTGCAGCTCCATGGCAAAGATGAGTATTGGCATGACTTCAATGCCAATATGGAGTGTTGTCATAGCTTCATGGCAGATATTGGTGCAAGTTCAATACAAGTGCAAGTGCTAGTGTGGAGTGTTGTCATGGCTTCATGACAAAGATAAGCGTTGGCATGGCTTCGATGCAAGTGAAGTGTTGACGTGGCTTCATGTTGAAAAGGCTTCATTAAAAAAGACGAGTACAAATATTGCTTCAGTAGACAAGTAATGGTGATGCTTCAATGCAAATGCAAGAGTTGGCCCAGCTTCATGACAAAGACAAGTGTGGATCACCTTCATACAAAAACAAGTGCTAGCATTACTTCATTGCCTACATCAGAGCCAGTACGACTTCAAAGACAAGTACTGGTGATAGCATTGTTGCCTAGTTGAATATCCTTATAGAAACGTCGTTGCAAAGACAAATATCACTAAAAGATTGTTGTTGCAAGAAAATAATGTAACAACATGAAGGCATACGTCACTGCAAGAACGTTGCTATCAATGAAATACAAAGCCACCAAATGAAAGCAAACACTTCTATGAGAATGTCAGCGCAAAGTTTGATGTCAAAACCCAAAGATCAAGGAAACTGTGCTGCAAAACAAAAACGAGCAACAAAAAAATTTGTCAGGGAAAAGGTCTCATAGCACATAAAAAAAAAAGAAAAAAAAAAAGAAAGAATTTCTTGAAAGCAGTAGAAGAAGTTGAAGGTTGAGAATGCCTAAGTGATAAAATAAGATATTCACATACTCTTTATATAGAGAATGCAGACAGACCATCAAATGGTTCTACCAACCAGCTAGTGGAAAACAACAAAATTGTGTTCACGTTTCAAAAAAAATGTGAAAACGTCTTAAAAGTTAGACTTTTCAAACTTAAGTGCACTTAAAATCAAAGAAGTCTGCACCAAATTTTGAGAATAAAAGAAGACGTTTAATGAAGAGAGTCAGAAAATGGTGGCTCATCACCCACTTCACGACCTCTTTGGCCTTCGAGGAGGTGGCTTCATGTATTTTGAATCCCTTCTAAACCAAAATTTGATCCAGTCATTTACCGAAACATGGGGCTTCCCTTCTTTCTCATTATGAAGTCGATAAAAAGCGGCAAACAGATATTCACAACTCTTTGGAATGTATCTGCTTTTCTCATCACTTCTTGCCATTTCCTTATAACAAGGGACAACTTCATCATAAAAGCTACCAGTGATGGCAAGCCCACCTAGACGATGTAAGTCCCAAAGAGAGATGGACATCTCACCCAACGGGGTATGAAGGGTATTGGTATCCGGGCACCATGCTTCACAAAATGCACGTATGATGTCATTGTTTCGATCATATGTGTATAAAGATGCAAGGACCGCTTCAAATATCTGGGCCTTGATAAGAGTCTTCTTGCTACAAGAGAGGACATCTTCAAGCCATTCCCAATAGTAGGGCGTATAACCAAACTCACCATTGGTTCTGAAAATTGTGCCCCAACGTGCTTCGCCAGAAATAATGTGTCGGCCAAGAGTCCTCAAAGGACCTGACTCAGTGGTATTCTTGTGGAAGGAAGTACGTAAAGACCATGCTCTAGAAGGAGAATTAGGATTTTGGGAAGTGTCATACGTCCACTCAACAATGTCACCAAGATCATTCTGTTTCGGCCATACTGGTGAAAATCGACCAATAATGGGTTTCTCGACGAGCAGTGATAATCCTTTCTCAGTTGCATCATTTTGATCTTTTGAAATAACAAGATACTTCTTGTCAAACGAGGAAATATCTCTGAAGTACACCATGTTAAGAAACAAGTTGCTATCAAAAAAAAAAAAGGTGGTGTCAGTACCAGCAAAGCATGTTAAAAAGAAACAAAACAAAAAGAAAAAAGAGAGAGGGGAAAAGGCATGGCTTCTCTGCACTTACAATATTATGTTAGTTACTCACTGAAAACTAGCAACTTAATGCATGGCCAACCCAAGTGGTCTTATATAGAAAATTTTTGAGACTAACAGACAAAAGAGCCAAAAGGTCCAAGCAGTTAAAAATATCAACTTTCAAAAAATACTGCACCGAACCTTGAAAAAAAGAGAAGATGGTAAATGTCTATACAAAGGTCATAGTGTTAGAAAGAAATTGTTACACTAGGCCTGGCAAGAAGCTATAGGCTAGCAAAGAGCAATATATTGTTCCAAAAAAAACTGTGCCACCAACCCTTGAGAACAATAGAGATACTCAGTGATTACCTGAAACCACTCCCTGCTTGAGTTGTCAAATATTGTCAGAGTAGCCATCATCAGAGTGGACTAAGATGGCAACAAATCCAACCATGCCTACGGATTTCTCTTTTAGATTTGTGTCGTTTCTACAAAACTGAATCCACAAGGATCTTCTAGGGACTTCAAGCTACAAGACAGAGAAGATCAAACACAGTAGACTATCCACGTGCTCCCACGCGCGGCCACGATCACACAGTGACCAACGGAATAGTCTTTCAAAATTTGCCCAAATCAGTTCATTGCTTCACAAAACTGACCCCACAGGGACCTTAAACGGGCCTTGATATACAAAACCTAGAAAGACCATTAACAACAGACCCACCACGCGCCACCACGCTCCACTATAAGCTCGCGATGACCAACGGTTTAGTCCTTCGAATCTGTGAAAATCTGCCCACAATTTCAGAAAACAGACAATACCAGCAGATTCTACGGCCTTAGATCGGCCAAACCTGAAAATTTCAGGCCCAAACGACGACCCACGCACCGCCACTCGCCGCCAGTAGTGGCTGCTTCAGGAACACGCGCTCCCACGCGCCTCTAGACTTCTTCACGCGCCGGTAGGCTTCTCATGCGCGTGCACGCGCCACAGGAGCCACGCGCCTCAGCTCTGTGACGTCATGCATGACATCATCTTACTCGGTTTGACCAACCCGATTTGACCCGAGCCGACCCGGAAATATGACTCGGTCCGAACTGCCGAAAAAAAAAGAAAAAGAAAAAAAAGAAATAGGCTTTGACCAAGTTTGACCTTTGACTTTGACCAAAAAGTCAAAATTTTCAAGACGGGCCTGTCCCACTCAATTTTTCAAGTACATTCCGATTTTGGGATCCGTTTCTTCATTTGAAGCTCGAAAATTGTGAAAACATCCAATTTCCAAAAAGTTGACTTTTGCGTAATGTTACTAAAAGTCAAAATTTTTAAGATGGACCTATCTTGCTCAATTTTTCGCGTACATTCCAATTTTGGAGTCCGTTCCATCATTTGAGACTCGAAAATTGCACAAATAAACCAATTCCAAGATAGTTGTCTTTTATGTTGAAATCAACCCAAAGTCTAGATTTTCGAGCCAGACTTGTCTTGCATAATTTTTCGTGACTTGGAAATCACCAATCTAACCCACATATCCAAAGTACTGACAATGTCCAAAACTTAAGCTCCCAAGATCAAGATTTGAGATTCATCCATTTAGTTTGGATCCCCTCAAGGTTATTCTCCAGACTTCATCAAGGCTTCTCTTTCAAAAGTACAGATGAACTCTCACAAGTGTGTCTTGAAGTTGAAATCATATCGGGTCACCCGTCCAACCTACAATTCCCCTTTCGGTGCCAAACATTCCCACCTACCCTTCTTCATCTCTCTCACCTACCATTTTTGTTCCCTACCGGTCTCCAACCTACCATTCTCATCCACCGGTCTCACCAAAAATTCACATCCGCCATTCTCAACTATCCATCCACCATTCTTCGTCTCTTCGCTATAAATAGAAGGGCCGGATTCATCAAGAATTCGTCCAGAAAAACACACTGAGTCATAAATGAAGATTTGCTTCATCATTCTCAACACTTAGCAACACATATCACTTCATAATCAGTTTGAAATCAACCCTTTCATGGTTCGGTAAAAGCCTTCTTCACAGCATTATTGTAGTTTTGAGATCCAAACAAATTTTGTTTCTCCACCTAACAACTACCTTTGTCCATAAGTTATTCATAACAAGGCTTGCATCGACCTTCCATGCTTCCGTGAATTTGGTTGGCCAGGAAATCCAAGTCCAACACAGACACCGGTTCCTAATCTCAGGTCTCCTGTAGTCTCTTTCCAATTGTTTGGCCTTCCAACAGAAGCAACGGTTCGGAACAAACAGCAACTTGGCTGGTTTTTAGGACCAGAATCACAAGTTAGCTCCATCTTTCATTTTTCTGTGCCTTTCCAACAAGCAGCAGTAAGTGAAGATGGTAAAAAGTGTTGGGGTATCCTACAAATTGTCTTTCATCCAACAGTTGAAACGACCTCCAGGGCACTAGCTCATCAAAGTTCAGCCTTTGGGGTTGGTAAATGGTTGCCAAATCCATATTCCATGTTCCCATCGGTGTGGGATCCAAAGGTCATCGTTGCTGGTACCTTAAAACACACTTTCTGGAATTACTCAAACTTAAATTCAACTTGAAGTATTTCAGAATAAACTTTTCTAAAATTACTTCAACTTAACGTCTGTCAGTATGGTCCCATTACGCACGCACATTCAATGAGTTACTGTCAGACCCCATGCAAACATACAGTCATCCCATTTTCAAAGGTGTATCTCCCAGAAACACCTACACCAGAGGGTTTCCGACATACAGGACCAGTACCATGGTGGCATATGTTTCACCCATTCACTTTGCTTCATCCCCGTCTTCTTCACCACCAACATCATCATCTCCAGAATTCATAAGCTTCTGAAATTATCTCAACTTAACCTTCTGAGATGACTTCACCAGCGGTTCTTAAAAGCATGAGGCTAGCCCCATGACTCTGTATGCTGTACCTAGCCACCATCCTCGCGTCTTCCCCATCTTCTACACCATGTGATCGCCGCCAACGATCCAAAAACACTCTTCTGAAGTTACTTCAACTTAACCTCTACTGAGAAGGCTTGGTCATGCAAGTACATTCAAATACAGGCAGACCCCTTTTCGGTCTTATCAGATCCTTTCATATGGATGGGTCTACTCCTCGGAAATTATCTCATCCTGCTGAAAGCTCCACTACCTTCAATTACTTCATTTGAAGAGCCAAGAGTAAAAGTCTATTTTCGAAACTCATTCTCACACCATACTCTGAAACTGTGTGTGTGAACGAGTCTCGAGGGGGCATTTGTAGACAGGGAAAATTCCCGATCTATCACAAGCTGACTCATCACACTACTAAGTCCACAAAATACAGCCAATTACAAAACGCCACGTATTGCTGCTAGGTTTTGATATCACTACTCAGAAACCAACAGAAATTTGCCAAGTGCCATGCAAAAACCAATCACACATCATCGCACGTGTAAACGATGACATAATCAGCCTCGCACGTGTAAGCGATGACACAATCAATCCAGCACGTGTAAGCGATGACATAAGCAGACCAATCAAGCTCTGCCACGTGTCACCAATCAAGCTCCGCCACGTGTCGCTTACCTACCCCTAAACTCCTATAAATAGAAGCCTTCCTAAGGCATTTGAGGAGATCTAGAGATTTGGAGAGGACACCAAGCCATCTGACGCATAAGCAGCATCAGAGAGGATTCAGAAGTCCAGAAGCTCTGCCAGAACCAAGCTCTAAAGCCTCCAAGAACTTCAAGAACTTCAACTTCGAATATGAAGAACATTCGAAGAGAAATCATCTGAATCATCTGCCTAGATCCAAAAGTTTGCGGGAATCAAGCCTAAAGTGTCCAAAAACATCAACAAATCACAAATCAGTGAAGCTCTACGGATTCAAGTCTTTAAAGCCCCGAAGAACTTCCACCATAAACCTTCAAATACGAAGAACATTCAAATAGGAATCACCCAAATCATATTCCCATATCTCAAAGTTCACTGGAATCAAGCTCAAAAGCCTCCAGAAACCTCAACAAATCACAAATCAGCGAAGTTCTACGGATTCAAGTCTTTAAAGCACCGAAGAACTTCCACCACAAATCTTCAAAGACGAAGAACACACCAAGAACATGAAGAACGTACGAAGAACACGAAGAACAAAGAATTTTTAACAAGCTCATAGCTAGAGATTCATTGTAATTCTGTTTCAAAGGTCTTCGATCCATTCTTCAGCCAAATTGAAGTATATTTGGTGTTTAAATCAAAATCACATTACCACAACTCTAAGCAATAAATCTTTCAAGGAGATCGAATCAGAGGATCAGTCATTTGTAATCATAGAGAATTGTACCACACAATCATCAATACAAATTCGCATTTGTGTAACTATTTTACTTGTTTGACTTATTTCGAACTGAGAAATTTAGTCGTCTACAGAGTTAACAAAGTGTATCATAACAAATTAGATTGAAAAAACTCACACGTCTAAGGGAGGAGGGGATATATGATCCAAACCAAATTAGATCTATAAGAAAACACTATAAATCAACAGGTGAAATTGTTCTTACTAACCTTGGATTTTCTTTTGAAGTTGATCCTCCAGAAGATAAGTTTTTTCAAGGGTCTTGCCAATCTTCTTCTCCCATAGAGAAACAATCTCATTAAAGGACAAAATATTTGCCGGGGGTCTAATATGAAGGACCTTGTTCAAGGTTCTTGGATCGTCCACTGCTTTTATGGTATAAGTCGCAATATCCTCTTCTTTGGAAAAAAATTACTGTTAACATAGAAAATAACAATTACTTGGTCATCTTTAACCAAAGTAGTTGATCTAGTTGACTTATAGCTAGTAAAAGGTGCACACACGCACGCACATACATAAGCAAATGAGAAAGTCTTGACAAGTTTAAAGAGACAGATGATTGAATTTATATTAATACCTTTGGTGTTTCCATCTCCAATTATTTCTACATTGTCCCTAGGAGGAGCCGTGAGACTGCCAGTGCCACCAGTAAGTGCAATTCCGAAGTTGGGCAAAAAGTACCCAGCAAAGCCCTTGGACATAAGGTAGGTATATGGAATTCCTTCGGCCTCGATGGATCTTAGGATGCTAGCCTTGACCCCAAGATGATGTTTAATTGGATCGACTGCCTTGGCACGATCCACAGCACTTCCAAACTCGGACGGGAGGAACCTCTGAAACCCACCAATATTTCATTGTATATAATGTAAGTTTCTAGATTTCTCATTTAGTTCAACAATTACAAACTAAACAGCTAATAGACGGAGTTAAATTGCATATTTGGTCATCAACTTTTGCTTTTTTGCTTTAACATGTTTCAAAAAAGTCATTACCATCATATGATAAAAGTCAATTGCTGAAATAACAAATGAATTAATGAAACTGAGGTCACTTTGAGGATATTGGGCTTATGACATGACATGAATTCCATTTCTCACATCTTCAATTTTCATTTATTTTATGGTGATTAGTATCTTTCTGAAACAATTTTGAAAGTAAAGAGATTAAATAAAACATTTTAAATTTAAAGGACGATTTGATAACAAAGGCCAAAGGTTGTTGAAACTAAATAAGCAACTTTAGAAAAGAAGGAAAAAAAAAAGTTGGAAAATATTAAAATGTTTTAGGAAAGATATGTGCCTTGCCTTGATATTTCCAGCTTCTTTGATGGCAGCAATAATATTCACCTGATCAGCTATCTGTTGATTTCCAACTGCAGAGATAACTACATCGACTTGCTTTATTGCCTTCACCAAGCTCTCATGATGATAGATGTCTCCCTGTGAAAAATTACGACTTTCAAGATCAACATACTAAGCCAAAGTATTAAACACACACGCAGATTGTGGAGAACTAGACTTTGTACATACATTGAGAAGTGTCACTCCAGAGCTCTTGAAGCTCTCAATGAGTTTAGACTTTTCAGGATTAGAAGCTGTGTTCTCTCTGACCAATGCAAAAGTGGGGTGCCAAGCTTTCACACTTTCCTCTACTATGTATTTTCCAATGTATCCAGTCCCTCCAATTATCAAAATCTTGCTTTTGTGAGCCATTCAGAGATAATTTCAAAATGATTAGTGGGTTAATGGGTTAAAGAAAAACAGAGAGTTAGACTATCTTAGTGTATTTCTAAGTGTCAAACAAAGGAAAACAGAGTTCCTTAAATACATAATCAGCAACTGTCTTTGTCTCATGGTCATGGATTCGTACGTACCACCAACCCAATATTATAAAGGTAAAATGAATGGCTCTTTGTTTGACTTTTTCATGACCTTTTTTAGACAGACTCATTTTTTTGTTTTTGTTTTTGAAGTTATATTTCTTTTGTTAATTCTATATTAGTTATATAGGTTTTGTATATGATATTTCGTCATGCAGTATGCAAGGGATCGCAGACTCGCATTGACTTCTACAATAGAAAAAAAAGAAAAAGTTCAAACATAAGTGCTGACGTTGGTGCCAACCTCCAAACGTACGTGCTGAGCTCCAACTGTTCTAATTTATTTTTAGAGTCTCAGAGACTTTGAGTAATTTTTTTTTAGTGTTATAATTTTTCCTTCATTTCAATTTAAGGTTTACAGGTTTTCTTATTTTTTTTAATATAAAATAGAAATTCTACTTTAGCCTAATCTAAGTGTATATGTGTAACGCCCCAAAATCATAAGCAATAAAAGTCTATTCAATCTAAATAATCCATAAAAATATTAAATAAAAGCAATCAACATCCTAAAATCTCATCACAAATGTTAGTTCTAATCCACCAAAAATAAAACATCCTCAAAATAATCCTCTAGTACAATGTTTAATACCATAAAAATAATAATAAAATCCTCAGTTCCACAAGATAATTCGTAACTGGTGTCTTTCAAGAATCTCTACTCCAATAATCCTTCTAATGTATCTGTAATGGAAAAATAAAGGAGGGGGTGGGGGTGGGGGTGAGATAACTCAATAGGTGGAATTCACTAACATTGGGGTGTGGGAACAAACCTTTCAAATAAATAATTCTTACAACAAATTCATAACTTGTAACTCATCAATATTTTATCATCAAATATTTCATTTAACAAAAAATATATCTTTATATTGTGACCCATCATAATATATATATATATATATATATAAATACCATCATATAAACAATTTTCTAGACTTTTCTCGTGGTCAATGTTTACGCCCCATTGATAGGGTTGTGTTGTCCCATTTTTGGGACTGGAACCTCCTTTTCATTCCCTTCCTTAAGAGTGGCTCCTTTGGAACCTAAAGGTGCACACCCTTGTTAAGGAGCTTCCTTTTTGGATCCTCAATAGTATACTCTCTTGCTAAGGAGTTATCAAATGTGTATGGTCTCCTTTTCTGGGACTATCCCTTACTAAGGACCAGCTGCAATATGATTGTCTCTTACTAAGGACCAAAAACAATACTAAGCTTCTAATCACGACTTGCCATAGGATTCAAAACATATTCAATATGCTTACAAAAATAATCCATTCATAATTCTAAAAAATATAAAGATATATTCACATATACAAGTTTAAATAAATTTAGGTTATCTCACAAGTTTTTGATAAAACGAATAATCAATATGCACATAAAACATTTATAAAATATCAATTTATATATAGAATATCAACATATTTCTTTGATATAAAATAGTTTAATAATCAACACTGTTTTGGGAAAACCCCCAAAATTTAGTAAACACCACTTACCTCTTATTTGCAAAAATATGAAATCAACCACCCTTGAGTCATGTTAAATTAGTAGAATTTGAACCTAGCAACACTAAAAATAGGTTCATTAATACACAAATTTCCCACTTAAAATTAGTTTTCACACTTAAATAGTTTAATCTATCAATATTAAAGCCTACGGAGATGATAGATTCTCTATGCCACTTTGATTGCAGTACTGTGGCTGCCTTATAATTCAAACTATATGTAGAGCCTAGTTTTGCTCAAATTTCTTTTCCCTCTCTATTGCCCAATTTCATTCCTAGTTAATGGACATTTTCTTTGCTAATATAGAAAGACAATGAAAGCTTTATTTTGATGTCATTGGAAAGGGTATAAGAAATATCTAGATATTTTCTTTATTGGAAATTTCTTGTTTTAAGAAGGCATCTCAACCTGCTAGTGGCTGAAAGGTCAAGACCATATCTGATGATGAGAATAAGGGAAAATAAAAGGCTATATGCATCATTCGTATTCCAATATAATAACAATTATAAATCATTTTCACCAAAAAAAAAAAAAAAAAAACAATTNATTTACAAATAAGCATAACTAAATATGTATAAAAATTTTACCAAGTTTTTGTATAATATATATGGTGTTTGTATATTTGAAAATATAAAATAACTACTTATGAAATAAATATAAGTTCATTTGAAACAAATGAAAAAATTAATAATATTCAATTTCAAATTGTTATTCATGAAATTTTCAATTTTAGTTTGTCCAACCACTATTTGTATATATATAATAATTAATAATACTATAAGAAAAAAATGTTGATAGCAAATGTTATTAATTTTTGTTATGCCAAAGTTTAGTTTACGTCAATCTAGATTTAGTTTAGATGGGAACAAAACCTATGCTAAAGCCTAAGTCCATCATATAAATTTCATTTTCATTATATTTTATTTTTTTTTTAATTTTCCCCAATCCTCATTACCAACAATCTTGTCAATACCATGTCAAAAGTCAACACACGCATGCATTCATTTTTTTTTTTTTTTTACTCTTTGACTTTTGCAGCTAATAATTCATTTAGCCACAAATATTAAAAATTATGAGGCATGTGGGGCAAAATTATACTCCTTAAAGCCACAACTTAGCGCCAAACAAAAAAAAACCTTACTTTTACTTATGTGTCTGTACCTAAAAACAATCTAGAGGTTTCATATTTCTTCCAATATAATTTGCTCACCTAAAATTAGATGGTATCTTGTATTTCTTTCTAGGATCTGACTTACCTCCAGTACTTTTTTAACTGGACATGTCCTTTTTGTTTTAAATATACAATAGCAAGTGATAATGAGTTTTAATCTCCACATTTTATTTAGTTAGTAGATGATGTGGCAATTTTTTATTTAAAAAATCTAATTAAAAAAATACTGAAAGTAAACCAAACCCTTCTTTTATATACTATCACTAAAGAGTATATATAGACTTCGAAGAGGTTGAATAATGAAAGAGGTTCAATAATGAAAGTGGAAAACATTTACAATATTTCTTATAGACTATCACTATAGAGTATAGACATCGGTTGGAGATGCTCTTAAGAGATTCAATGATGAGCATTTGATGTTTGAAAAAAGTTTTATATTTAGAGAGAACGGTTAAACGTAATAGTAACATTTTATCTCCGTAAAAAATAGAGATAGAACATTGGTTGGAGATGCTCCTTAAGAGGTTCAACGATGAAAGCGGAAAATATTTACAAGCGCCACCCATCTAAAAAGACATTATTCTAGGCTATCGCATATGAGTGGGTCAACAATTGAGTACCCGAATTAAATGCACCCTTACGTGAGAGTCCGAAGTACTGCTATGCAATTAAAGCATGTAAGCAGCAATGACAACATTACAACATGGCTCTTTTAATTTTACGTGGGAATCACGTCAATTGGATTTAGACACCCCCATTTAATTGATTGGATTTGAAGTGTTACGGGACCCACGTTGTTTTACAGAGAAAATCAAATTGTTTTTTTTTTTTTAAATAAAATTTTACTTAACTTTAATATAAGTGTTACTTTCTTCTGAAAATTTGAATTTTAACCCTTACTCTCACACTTCACAAACATTTACAATTATAAAGTGATCAAATAGTTTTTAGCATAGCACATTGTCTATGGTTGCTGGTTCTCCATAAAATAAATACGTGGCCATGCAGGAACCAAGAATGACTGGTTTAGGTTTAGCGCAGTAGCGTGTGTCGAATCCAAATCTTCTGGATCACTTTCCTTACTCTACTCTATACTCCACAAATAAATACTTGCCACGTGTTACCTAATTAATTAAATACTACTATTAATTATAATGTAGTATTAATAAGTCAATAATGATAGTATTTAATTAATTAGATGAACACGTGCAAGTATTATTGTGAGTATAAAGTAGAGAAGGAAAAGTGAGACAAAAGATTTAACTCAGCGTGTGTCACATTTTCCATATCTTTGATTTTTTTTTGAGAAGCAACAAAATCCTTCCATATCTAGGATTAGTCCTGTAATGGGGAGCTACATCCATCGAAACAAGAAAACTAACTTATATTAAAATGAAAAAAGTGAAACCAGCCAATTTCACATGAATTTTAATTTACTGTTTTTTTTTTCCTTGATGAATACATGGCCTGGGTCCCTGTTGCTTTTTCACGATGAATTGACGGCCTTAGGTTCAGCTATGGACCGTTCTGGGTTGCTTTCCAGAAAATATTGCTTTGTATTCTACATTTCCCGTTCAACATGACATCCATGTTTTTTATGAGAAAGACACATGGCATCAAATGTAATCTTCATATTCCGCTTATAATGTTTGCTGATTCTTCTTTTAATTTGCTCTTTATATAATAATAATAATAAACAAGAATATGAATCAATGTCATAAGCTTTCAATAATTTCACAAAGTGATGGTCTTTCTTTCTATTCGTACTCTTTGAAAAAAAAAAAAAAAAACAAACAAAACAAAACAAAACAAAAACTTACCTTTCGGAAAGGTGAAACCAATGGTTGGGGTGCGGTTATTCGGTTCCCTAGTTTCTCTTTCCGAACCTGACAGAAGAAACGCTTTAAGTTCTCATCCATATCAGGGGAAAAAAAATTATATATATATATATATGAATAATTACAATAATAAAAAATGATAATAATAATAATAATAATAATAATAATAGCTTGCTATAAACAAAGTAGATACCCGGTATTTGACGTAAGGGAATAAGAAAAGGAAAACGAATATATAAAATAAAAATCTTACGCGTAAGGAAAGATTCATAATTGTCTTTGGCAGGAAACGACCAACAATGCTAGAATTACAATTATCTATATAATTTTTCTCACAATTAGTCACGTTTTGAGTCGTGGTAAAATTATATGAACAGTTATAGTCATGTGACTTGCGGTCAATAACATTTTCATAATATTTTTATAACAAATTATATATGATAAATTATTATTAATTTTAATTTGAACCTATAATTGAAAAAAAAAATTTCACCAATAACAGCCAAACATTTAAAATTTATTGTGAAAGTATTATAAAAATGTTGTGAATATAGTATTTGTCTATTTTAAAATCTTTTTTCCGTATAAGTGACAAATTATGAATAATGGACAATTAGCTTGGCATGAACTCTGATAATAGAAAAAAAAAATGTTTGGCATGAACTAATTAAAAACAACTTAGTATTACGTTTCCATTATCTCTTGTCACTCCTATATTACTTTTATCTCACGTCACTCGTAACTTAACATGCCAATCAATAGTGAAAAAGGTTGTGAAATATTTTTGCGCAACAATGTTTTATTTTCTCATGAAAATTTGTGATATAGATAATTTAAAAAATATATATTTTATGTTTTTTATTCGTTATTTAGTTGAATTCGAATTTTATTTCATTTTTTCCTTTTCTTAAAGGTCAAATTTTGGTGTAATAGCAAGTGTTTTTCACTAAAAAGCAACAAGCCAACAATCTTTGGTAAGAGAGTTTAGATATTTGTTTTCAAAATGATCTGAAAATTATGATTTAAAAAGTGTAATGAAAACATGTGTTTAAAAGTATTTTTAATGAAAAAAAAAATGTGTTTAGTACCATGTTTGTATTAACATATTTTCAAAAATGAAAAAACACAATTGTTTGTTTGGTGTAAGCATGTGGTTTTAGTTTCTCAAAAAAAAAAAAAAAAAAGAGTATGTGGTTTTAAGAAGAAAAAAATGTGTTTTATATGTTGTCGACATCATATAAGTCTCACAGTTTGCAAAATAATTATAATAATGGTACTCAAACCTGTTATTTGAAAACTATAAACACTCTCTGAGATGTTCACAAAAATACAATGTTTAAACACTTAACATTAAAAACTCTTACTCAAACATTCTTTATTAAATGGAACACATGTTTTGTTTGTGGGTCTATAGTTTTTAGCATTTAAACATTAAAAATTGTTGTTTAAACTCACTTACCAAACCAGCTCAGATTTGAGTTTGATAATTAGCTTTTTGAAAAATAAATAAATAAAGAGAAAATTTCTTTTTAAACCTTAGGGATAGTCCAAATTAAGCTCTATACATTTTAAAGTTCCAAATTAAATAACTTAAATCCTGCCCACCTTCTCAAAAATAAAAGTCTTGAACTTTAGAAAGGTAACAAATTAAACCATAAGATCAAAATTAGAATAAAATTGTTACTTAAATGTTATTTTTCCAAATTAGTTATGCTTATGTTGCATTTTAATTTTTTAGAATTGAATCTTAACAGACTTTGTATTTAAGTGGCCATTGTTGATCTGCTCTTCAGTTTTTGTAGTTCCATTTTACCCACACAAAAAATATATATATATATATATATATCAAAATTTTAAAAAAATAAAAAAGAAATAATTCTGACTCTGGCCGGGAGGAGAGAAAGAGAGAGAGAGGCAGGGAGGGAGGCCACAAGGTCGAAACCTTCAAAGAAGTGTGCTGTAGAACGATTTTGGTCTTTTTCTTGTTTGTTTCAATTCACTGAGGTTAGAACATTTCTTTCACTCTTTCCTTCTTCTTATCGGTTTGGTTTGGAATACTTGCTCATGGGTTGTCCCAATGTGATTTGACTCAACTNTTCTGGGATTCCTGGGTTACATTTCTCTGATTTACATTTTTTGTATTCTAGCCGAAATTCATATATATATATATATTCTATATATTTTTTTTTTAATACTGAAATTTCTTTGCTTTATGGCTGAATCCAATGGAGCTGTGAGATCTGTATTTGATACTACTTGATATGATGAATCGATGATGTGGGATGGTATAAATTCTTGAAATCCTTAATATTGGGTAGGTTCAGGTTAAGATTAAGTGTGCGTTTGGCGGAGATTAAAAATTAAAATTTATTCACTATTTAATTTATTTTTACTGTTATTTATGAGATTCACTGCATTTTTAACATTTTCATGGGTCTCACAGTACTATTTCAACTAATTTTTACATTT
Source organism: Quercus suber (assembly GCF_002906115.3). Taxonomy (NCBI): domain Eukaryota; kingdom Viridiplantae; phylum Streptophyta; class Magnoliopsida; order Fagales; family Fagaceae; genus Quercus; species Quercus suber. Next base: position 1,040,824 of record NW_027069480.1, read on the forward strand.
ATTTCCAGTACTTTTCGCAATAATTTTTCAATTTCAAAATAAACGATATTTAAATATCCTAAAGTGTTTTTTTTTTTAAATGATTATATGTCAGGTTGATTTAAATGGCGTTGTCATCTTTTTGTAAGTGTGTATGTGTTTTTAATAATAATAATAATAATAATAATAATAATAAATACTTAAATAAATCTAACCTTCTAAAAGTTTAATCTGTCACATTTCAATAGTTTATGGTGTTATATCAATTTTAACTCCAAGGTTTAATTTGTGACATTCAAAAAGTTCAAGGTGTAATTTGTTATTTCTAAAAGTATAGGGTTTAATTTGGAATATCCTAAATAATAGGGTTTAAAGTGAAATTTCTACTAAAAAAAAAAAAAAGCCAATAAATATTGCTTACTAATCACCTCCCCCAAATCCCACAAAAATGGAATTTTTGTGTATTGGATATAGGGATAGCAAAAAACCCATTAAGAGCGAGAACTCAACAAGACAATCACGAATTTTACCAGACCTGTTAGGAGATTCAAGTATAGTGTTGGGTTTTTTCCTGTGCCCAAACCTAGTAGATGTGGTGTAGGTATTACCAGACCCAACCCAATTAAAGTTAATGGTTGGGGAAAAAAACCCTTTCAAAATCAAGTTGGATACCCGTGGGGCAAAATGTCTGGGCATGAAGCGAGGCAAGGTGAGGTTTCAAAGTACCTGCCCTATGGCCATCCCTAATTAGATATATTTTTATTGTTTGGTTTTACATTACATTGCACTTTCATTGGCCATAAAAGTGGACACTACCGGCGCCCGAGGGGTGTTTCTCACATGGGAGCTATATTTATATGTTTATTTTATTTTATTTTTTGAAAACACACATACACTCACACACACAATATGAAGTTTAACACAAAAATGTGCCATAAACTTTACTTAAAAATTGTAGTAACTTTTAAAAGTATGACAAGTTATGTTTTACACTGCTACACACGACACACTTTCTAAATAATGTGGCGTAGATAATTACGTTTTTTTTAGATTATGGTTTAGTATGCCTAATTTCCTCAATTTTAGCTGGGTCCCACAAAGTTTCTACGTTTATGTAAAACAAAACGTGTAATGCACCGAATTTCTTGTATTTTAGGTTACTTTTACTTTCTTAATTAAGGTTTTTTTTTTTAGAAGAAATTCCTTGATTAAGTTGTTTTTTGACTTTTTTATTTCTTAGGACTTTGTTATTACCAAAAAATATCTCCCTACCTATGGTATGTTGTAATCATTGTTTTGGCTGTAAACTCTAAAGTTTTGGTAAAATTTAAATTTCATGTAAAAGTTGTTGTGATTGTGTCTCTGAAGTATTCTCCACCATCACGCCTAGACTGCCTCGAATAATTACACAATCTGTATGCTGCTGCTATGCCTATGAGAATGTGCAAGTCATGAGTGTATCTGTATGTGTGTACTACTGTGTAGTGTAATCGATTCTGTTCACACGCATGGCAACTAGGGTGCATCCAGAGATAGATAGATTCTGTGTCTCTACTCTCACGTGCGTGTCACATCCTTATTGTGGCTATAAAGCATAAAAGCCTGTCAAGTCTCAACTCTCAACCCTTAACCATACAGAGTTTTATCAAAGCCTCCAACTCTTCACTTCTCCTCTGGGGCATCTTTTTGGGTCTGCACAAAAATACCCAAATCCAGAGCCAATGAAGGAGCCAGTTGTTGAAGAAATGCAGAGACAAGGTGAGCTTACTAATAATGGCGTTCATGGGGTTGAGCAAAAAGAATATTTCGACCCAAGTGCGCCGCCTCCATTTAAGATAGCTGAGATCCGAGCTGCCATTCCCAAGCATTGCTGGGTCAAGAATCCATGGAGGTCTCTGTGTTATGTTCTCAGAGATGTCTTTGTGGTCTTTGCATTGGTAGCAGCTGCAATCTACTTCAATAGCTGGACTTTTTGGCCACTTTACTGGGCTGTTCAGGGGACCATGTTCTGGGCTCTATTTGTTCTTGGACATGATTGGTAATCACATACTTGTCAATTCTTTGCCTTCTAATGTCTAAAACTATGTTACTGATTTTCACATATGATTGCATTGTGTTTGGTTTTCGATTGAACAGTGGCCATGGAAGCTTTTCTGACAACCTCATTCTAAATAGCGTTGTGGGGCATATATTGCATTCTTCAATTCTTGTACCTTACCATGGATGGTGGGTTTGTGATTAACTTAGTTTGTTAATTAACTTTTCAGTAATCTTTGGCTTATGTTAAGATTTAGTTTTAAATTTTTGTCGACATTTGACGAATTTCACTGCTTTTGAATCCTACAGGAGAATTAGCCACAGAACTCACCACCAGAACCATGGGAATGTGGAGAATGATGAGTCATGGGTTCCGGTATTATTTCTGTTCCATTATTTCAAAAAATGCTCTTATTAACCGTGAACATGAATATTATCTTTTAGTTTTTATTTTTTGTAATGTCTTTATTTATTTATTTTTTTTTTCATTTTTATTAGTTGACTGAGAAGGTATACAAGAGTTTAAATCATAGTACTCGAATGCTGAGGTTCACAGTGCCTTTACCCCTCTTTGCATACCCAATTTATCTGGTGAGAAAGCTTATATTTTGTTTACCCTTAATTGTAGTAATAGTCAACTTAACTATCTGCTTGTGATAGTAATTAAGCAGCTAAATTTTGATTTTGTGGTGGATTACATCTCAGTGGTGGAGAGCTCCAGGGAAGGAGGGTTCTCACTTCAACCCTCACAGCAATTTGTTCGCCCCCAGTGAGAGGAAAGATGTGATAACCTCAACTCTGTGCTGGTCTGCAATGGTTGCTCTGCTTATCTGTCTATCCTTTGTGGTAGGTCCAATCCAAATGCTAAAGCTGTACGGTATGCCTTACTTGGTGAGTGATTTTCTCTTTTTCTTGCTTTATTCATAAAATTCCGTACAGTATACTTCTTCTCCAATTGTAATATGCTTATTTGTATCCACTATTATTCACAGATTTTCATAATGTGGCTGGATTTTGTGACATATTTACATCACCATGGTCATGAGGAGAAACTTCCTTGGTACCGCGGCAAGGTACTGATAGTGATAGTATAACGCATTTGAAAACGGGCTTAATTACTTAACTTCGGAGGGAATCGTAGCATCTTAAGAAGAATAGTTTAATTCAAAGGCTTCATTATCCTTTGTGTCTGCAATTTGACAGGAATGGAGTTATCTAAGGGGAGGGCTTACAACAGTTGATCGTGATTATGGATGGTTTAACAACATCCACCATGATATTGGCACTCATGTTATACATCACCTCTTCCCTCAAATCCCGCATTATCACCTAGTGGAAGCGGTACTTAATTTTTCAATCACCTTAGCAAATAACTTTTGACTAGTATATTATACTATCGTCATAATGAATTGATTCTTATGATTTTAATGCCTACCTTGCAGACTAAGGCAGCTAAACCAGTGCTTGGGAAGTATTATCGTGAGCCAAAGAAATCCGGGCCTTTTCCATCTCACTTATTCGAGAATCTAGTAAGAAGCATTAAAGAAGACCACTATGTCGACGATTCTGGAGAGATCGTATACTATCAGACTGACATTGAATTGTATAAATCTTCTAAGAGCAAGTCAAATTGATTCTTTCAGAGGGGCGTGGTTAGTAGTTGTTTCAGAACTCTTTCATTCTTCTTATTTCAATTCATTCTCTGATTTTTTTTTTTTTTTTTTTATCATTTGTTTTTTAATTCCTTTTGATTTTGGTGTCTTTTTTTTTTTCTTCAAATTTTCGTATCTACTGGTTTTGGTGTCAATGTTAACTTCTAATTTAATGAATACTCCAAATTGGATTGAGTATTGCACGCCAACTATTTGATTTGTATTACCCTTTTCTTATTATAATTATGATTGTTGTTTGGAATGTAAAATTGTATTATTTTTTTTTTCTATTTATCTACAGGGGACAAGAACGAGGCACTCCATACATATAGTAGAACTCTTGCAAAGGTCTATTTCTACTCTCTTTTGTGAAACTTTATTTCTTCTGCCGTTGCACCACCAGAGCCATTATTGGGTAGGTTCCTTTGACTCTCTGTTGTTTTGATTTTAATATCATTTACCATTAATTTATTTCAAGTATAGAGTACCTATGAGATCTTGACTACACTCTTTGTTTTATTGTTTCTTTATTTATTTTTGGGTTTTTAGGTGGAAAGGTCAAGCCTTTGGGACAACCCAAAGTCGAAGAAGAATGGGTACGGTTAGGTCTATTTTTCCCTTTATTGAAATCCTATGAATTTAGACTTAACTAAGCCTTTTAAATATGAATAAACTCATGATTAATAATATATCCATTCCTGTGCGGTAGCACGGGTTACATACTAGTATATATTAATAGGTAAAACTGAGAGAAAATCTAATTAGGTTCTAAATTGGATTCTAATTGTTGTCTAATTTTGTGTCACATGTCCTATTTAAGGGTTTTTTTTTTTTTTTAATTATAAATTTTTATACTAGGTGAGTTAATGAGGTACAAAAGACGAAGAGTCTAATATAAATAAATTGTCAAGAACTCAATAGAAAAGAAAAAAGAAAAAAAGAAAAAATAAGAAAGAGTAAACTCATGTGTATCCAAAAGAAATTAAAATAAATAAAAAACAAAAGGGAGAGAGAATAATTTTTTTTTTGAGTAAACAATAATATTTATTAGAACACATACGAAAATAGTAATATTAGTGCTTTAAATCGGGTTTATAATATATTACATAATCAAAGTACAACTACAAAATAACCTAATTTGAATTCATATATGTGTGTAATTGTAATTTTTTTTTTAATTGTACTGTGCATATGCACAAGTTAGAGCATCTACAATAGTGGTGCTAAAAAGCTATTTTTAACACCACAAACTACAAATATTGGGCTGCATTAGTGTAGCTATGTCTAAATTTTTTAGCTCTTGAGCTACCGTGCATTGCCATCTATAGTTGTGAATTGTAGATGGCTATGCACCCAAATAATATTTTTTATTCTTCCTTTGCTTTAAAATATTGTTTTAATTCATTCAACACGTTTTTCTCTCTTAATCTTTCTTCATTGAGCTTCTTAGACACCTCCTTCTTCTCATTCTCCCTCAATTCGTTCTTCATTGAGCTTCTCTACCTTCTATCTCTCTTTTGTGCCTCTCTGAGTAAAATGTCACCGCCTTGCCACTGATGGGTCACCATCTTGCCGTTGACGGGTCGCTGTCACACCGTTGAGGATCACCGTTGTGCCGCTGGATGGATTGTCGTCCTTGCTGCTGATGGTCATCGTCACGTTGCTGATGGATCATGTCATGCCATTGGATGGATTGTCGCCATGCTGCTGGGTAGATCATTGCAGTGCCTCCCCTTTTTGGGTGGATCGTGGTTGTGGGTTACTAGATTTTATGGTGGGTTTGGGTGTGTATGAGTTTGCATTTGGCTTGTGTTGGCTTTTGATGGGATTGGTGGTTAGTGGCGGTGTGCTGATTGGTGAAGAACATGGGTTTTGTGGGTTTATGGTGGTGGATTGTGGCTGGTGGCAGATCGATGGTGGGTTTTGCCATGGATTGGTTGAGTTGGTGGCTAGGTTGGCTTGACACAGTAGTGAGTGGTGGTGATGGCGATGGTGCTATGATGGGCTGTGGGTTGAAGAGAGGGAGGAGAGGGAGAAGACAGAGAGATAAAGATGAACAGTGAGAAAAAAAATAATAAATAGGTGTTTGTGGATATATATTATTTTATTGTGTTGAAAGTTATAATAAAATCATTGATATTGGGTGTGAGAAGGTAAAATAGATAAAGTAGTTTTTGGTGTCGAGCAAATAGCTAAAATTATGGCTCCACTATTGTGGATGCTATTATACACTGTTTTATATAATTGGCCATCTTCTCCATACCACTTTTTGACATTCTTCTTTATCCACTTATTCACTATATTTTGTGTCCTATGCTTTCAGATTCAATTGGAGGAAATTCAGGAATGTGCTATTTGAGATTTTCAAGTGCCTCTTAGTGTTAAGGATATTGTGATGCATGATTTTATATCACCATGTATTTGAGTTTTAAAATTCTGTTGAATGGCATATGATGGACCAAAACTAATGTCATGTGGATTTTGAGTTTTATATTAGATTATATAAATATAAATTTGTCTCTTGTCTTGTCTAAGTATCTTATAATTTTTTTTTTTTTTAAAGATAACAAAGTATCTTATAAATTTGATGGGTTGTGAAGTTGGATACTATATAGTAAGTTATCATTCTTATATTTTAAACAATTATTGAATTGCTGAATATAATACCATGTCTAATAGTTTTTTTTTTTTTTTTAGATTTCTAATTTGCTAATTGCTTTTTGTTAACTATGGGTTTAGATTTACTTACCTAGTAGGAAATCAAATACTCACAACTTGGAACTATGGGTGTTCATCAATTGGGCGATAATGATTTTTGGGGCTTTTCTCACTGAACCGTCAGGGTTAGTAATCGCTTAAATTGTACTGATTAGCCTCGTTGGGGTCGGTCTTTTGATTTACGGCGGGGTTTTTTTTTGGCAACAGCTAGGGATGGTTCATCGGAGAGAGAAGATCAAAATCTCAGATTAGATCTAAAATTCCATAGCCAAAATCGTAAACTATGCCACACATCTTCAAACCTAAACTACACATTAGATCCAAAACCACATAGATAAATACATTACAACCAAGGTAGTGATGCTTGTGCTCATCGGAAGTGTGATTGCAGTTAATGGAGCTTCAAGTCAAAAAGTGTAGGGAGTGTTTGGGTACTTGAGTAGTGGGGACTGGGTAGGGGTAACAATTTTTATCTATATCCATGAACCCATCCTTAACCAACCTTATTTGGATAAGTCTTAACCCAACCCATTTAAATATTTGGATTAAATGGGTAAAGACCCATTATGTTATTTAATTAGGTGGATCTAAATGGATAAACCTACTAATATCTACTAAATCCATCTAAAATCTAAAATTTAAATAAACAACATAATCTCTAAATTTCTAAACCAAAAATTTGGCAAGCTCTCAGTCTCACCCTTGGTTTCAGTCTCCTTAATATTAAAGTACATTCTTTCTCTCAGATTTTCTCAGTAACATTGTTGTAGGTGTAAATCATTTGGGCCGAGTCTGACATCGATTTGAGTGACGAGTTGTACCAGTGGGTGTGCTTGTCTGAATTACGATTACGTTTAAGACAAAAATGGAAAGTGAAAACAGCTTAGCAAATGAAAATAAGAGATTAGAGTGGACTTTGGAGTATCAGCTTTCATCACGTGTGTTTCGGCTTTTTATCCATGTCCCTCTGTTTTCTATCTTTGTCTGCCTTGTTTTATTAAGCTTTTGCAAACAAATTGATACGGACCCCAGACTCTCTTATCATACAACAAGCAAATTAACGCCTTTTTTTTTTCCCCTGAATTAGAAGGCTTCATATACTCACCTTACGTAATTACATGTTCACCTAGATCCCATACCCCGATGGGCCCATGAACCCAAAATGGTGAATTTTTTTTTTTTTTTTTAATGCAAGACAGAGAAAATGGAAAAATTATTAGATATTCATAATAGTGAATCTAAAGTTGTTTTCTGCCTTTATAATATAGTAGTTTTTATGTGCAAGACAGGACAATCCATTAAAACCTGTGTTATTGTCTTGAAATTTTTGGCTTTTTAGTGTCTTTTGTGTAATTTTGGACATTCTAGGGGTATTTTGGTAATTTGGATGTCTAAGGGCATATTTTTAATTTTAGAAGTGTAGGGGTATTTGGGTCATTTTGAGTATTTAGGTAATTTTGGAAGACAATAGGGTATTCAATTAGTTTTAGAGGTATTTGAGTCATATTAGGTTGAATGGGTAGATTACTAATTAAATGAGTTGGACGGGTAATGGATAATTAATTTATATATAAACGGGTCATAAATGGATAAATGGGTAATTACACACTCAATCCATTTACAACCCAACTTGCCCATTTGCCACCCTTAGGACTGGGTAGTGAGGAAGTCAGCATCATAGAGATTGACACTTGAGGGCTGGGATCTCAAGAGTCAAGAGAGAGAGAAGATCTACTATCAATTACTAGCCTCATTACACGCGCGGGTGATGAGACTTTTTTTTAATTTTTTTTTAAATTTTATAATGTCATAATATTACGCATTTAGAACTATTAATACAACCAAGAATATCATGAAGTTAGCTTCAAAAATGAATAAATATTACACGTTTATTTTATAGAAAAAAAAATCTATGTTTTTATTTTCAAAATTTAATTTATAAGTGGATAAAGCAATTTGAAAATTAACAGAATAGTGGCCCTATTTTTTAGACAATGTTTTAGTGGGAGTTTAGAGTTATATTTTTACTGTATTGTCCTTTAGTTTTGTCTCTACTTAAACATAAGAGTGTAGGGGCATTTTTGAACAAAAAAAAAAAAATGAGGATCCCATACAAGGAAAGCCTCTTAAATAATAGTATGGATAATATGACGTAAACTGATGAAGCAAAATTGTAATCAAACATATATATATCTATTTTAGTTTTTTTTTTTTTTATAGGAAAAAAAAAAAAAAGCAATGTGGGGTTGTTTAACTTGTTTTTTTTTTTTTTTTAAATAAAATAAATGTATAGTTACTTTAAAAAAGTGGGTTAGTGGAAGAGTGATTCTATTTTGTAGGAAATGTTTAGGTGGGAATTAAAGATATATTTTTATGTGTTAAGTTTTAGTGTAGGGATATTTTTTAAACACAAAAAAGACGTAGATTGACAGAGAAAATTTATCCTAATTTCTTTCTCTTATATTGATTTTCACTTCTTTCCTTATTTCTTCGTGTGTACCATAAAAGATAGTCTGAAATAGGGAGAGAAGCGAAAATCAGTATAAGAGAAAGAAATTGGGATAAATTTTCCCTGTCAATCTATGTCATTTTTTGTGTTTAAAAAAATATCCCTACACCATAAGTTACTGCACTGCATTTAATGCGATGGTAGCAGTTTTCTTTTAGATATTTATTTCTTATCACCTTTGTACGTGCTTAAGGTTCATCATAATTGTTGGAACTCCCTAGAAAGTCACCTAACTTATCCAAATGCATGCTTGACCGATATTCATCGTATTAGAGAAGGAGCTATTCCTCGGACTATATTCCTCCATTCTTTACTTACGTGATTTTCAACTTTGGGGCCTCTCCCAATCATTTATTCCTCCTCAGATATATCCACATCTTTGAATAAGGCTAAGGCCCAATATACATATTTGGGCTCTTATCCCCCCCCCCCCCACACACACACACACATATATATATATATGACTAAGAGAAAATTCAATTGAATTCTAAATTGAAGTTAAATTTTGTGCCACGTGTCTCATTTAATTCTTAAATTTGTGTATCAAGTGAATTATTAGGTGCAAAAGTCAAAAAGTCTAAATTCAATTAGATTTTAAATTGAATTTTAATTGGAGTTCAATTTTGCACCATGTGTCCTATCTAATTTTTTAATTTTTATGGCAAATAAATTATTGGGTGCAAAAACCAAGAGTCTGGTAATAAAATTGTGGTTGTTTTTAAATGTATCTGTGCATATGCACAAGGTTACACATTAGTAATAATAATGTAAAGATTTATCTTGCCAATGCATTGTGAGCTCACTTATAAAGTCACATACTAGAATACATAGGGTAGTTAATTGAAAGTCTCACCAAAAATTTCACAATATTTTTTAGAATCCTGATCATTGTACATTTTGAAAAAATAAATATATACGATCTTCCATTTCCTTAATTTTTTTGATCTAATCGTGGATTATTCTCCTTTATCTTTTTCTTACATTTTTCGTTTGACTTGTCATATATTTTCTATATTGTTTCAATAACTTCTAAGTTTTGAATCTTTTGATCCTATGGCATTTGATCCTGATGATAAATATTTATCATCAGACTAAAATACTGATCAGTTTTTGGTGTAGGTGGAGATTGAACCCCAGATCGCTTTTAAAAAAATTAGAAGACTTATTGCTAATAATATATATATATATATATATATTGGTAGTGACTTTTTTGATTCTTTAATATTTTTTGGCATTTCAAAAGTTTTAACATCTGAATTTTTATTGTTTAGGCATTGACTCTTTTGATTCTTTAATATTTTTTTGGCATTTTAAAAGTTTTAACATCTGAATTTTTATTATTTTGTTGTAAAATTTGAAACTATCTGGCATATTTCAATAACTATAGCCATGAATTATACTTTTGAGTGTAACGCATCTTTCTCTATATTTTTCTACTATGTAGTCTCTCACACACACACACACACACACACACACACAATTGCTTTGTTTATATAATTTGTGGGTTTTGAATCTTTTGATTTTGTTGTTGTTGTTGTTGTTGTTGCTTTTATGAAGTTTTAATATCTATATTTTTGCAATACTTGAAATGGAAAATTTCAACAGTTATAAGCATGGATTATTCTTTTGAGGTAACTCATCTTCATCTTATATTTATCTATTATGTAGTATTGTGAAAATAAACCCACTTACGTAAGATTAAAGAAGAGAGAAGAAAAATAGGCACACAATTTATGTAGTTTAGCAATATTCCTATGTTCACAGGCAATGACAGAGAAAATTCCACTATAAAATAAAAATATTACAATAATAGTTAGCACACAAGTACTCTCACACATTTGTTTTGTTTATATAATTTGTGGGTTCTGAATATTTTGATTTTTTTTTTTTTTTTTTGGGGTTGCTTTTATGAAGTTTTAATATCTATATTTTTGCAATATCTGAAATGGAAAATTTCAATAGTTATAAGCATGAATTATTCTTTTGAGGTAACTCAACTTCATCTTATATTTATCTATTATGTAGTATTGTGAAAATAAACCCACTTACGTAAGATTAAAGAAGAGAGAAGAAAAAAAGACACAATATTTATGTAGTTTGGCAATATTCCTATGTTCATAGGCAGCGACAGAGAAAATTCCACTATAAAAATAAAAATATTACAACAGTAGTTAGCACACAAGTACTCTCATAAGACCTTAGTCCCAAATTCACCATTGTTCTCTCTCGCAAAGAATATAATACGCTATTCACTATTGTATTTGACAATAATATTCTTGCACTATTTCTCCTATGGGGCTAATCCTTTCTCTCAATACAATTGAATTAGTTTGCTGCATAGTATAACACACACACACACACACACATATATAAGGGTAATTTTGTGGTTTTGATAAAGTCGTCCATGTTAGGTGGAAGCGATGGTCCTAATGAACTCGTCAGCCTCGTTTGAACGTTCGCAGCCTAAACACCAGAGCGAAAGTTGATGGTTCCACCTCAAAGCTGACGGCTGAACCCTGAAGACAACAACTATCTGAATGAGACGACTATAATATACTGACGGGATATGAAGCTTATGAGGGGAAGCTAAAGGGGGTAAGCGAGCCTTTGACGAGGCTGACATGGTTTGGCCTCCATGCATAAGCATATAAGGAAATACCTTGTGCACCACGCTTAACCCTAATCAAAAGAGTCCCATAAAGAAAAGATCCCGTAAGATATGCGAATTAAAGAAGATCTCACCCACAAGGAGAGAACTTCTAAACCATGGAACGAATGTCAACCCCATGCTACTATAAAAACCCCAAGACCCCCATAAACTAAGGGAACATTATTAGGTACTCCCGAAGTACTATAAATGTGTACTCCCTTCTCTCACATGAATGGTGGGTCCCACCATGAATTTAATTAGTAGGACCTACCATTCATATGAGAGGAGGGAGTACGTATTTATGATATTCCGAGAGTACACAATAATTTTTCCAAACCAATGTACGCATAATTCCCCTCAACTCTGTCACTCTAGAGTTGTGAAAGTTCTCTAATTTAACTTTCGGAAGGTCATCGGCCGGTACCACACCGATACTCTTCTAGGGTTTTCTTTGTTTTTGTTCCGCAAGTATTGTTTAGAGCACGTGAGTACTGTGTGACTTACTGATGATATTCGGTATCATCAATATATATATATATATATACACACCAAGTTGGACTTTATTTTCATGTGCTTATACTCGTTATACACGGCGAACTCAATACCCTAGTAGTTGACCTAGAATTGGCTGACCAAACAAGCCAGCAACTCATATATTTAATTGAATTAGTTTGCTGTACAGTAACATATATATATATATATATATATATAATCAGCAAAATGCGGTCTTATACCTGTACCGTGTGTTTGCATCTTTCTTTCCTTTATCTTTGCCTTATATTTACTGCTATGAATGTGTTTATATTTGGCTTAGATTGTTTTATCAATTCTGTTATAAGTTTGTTATCATATTCCGCACATTAATTGTTTGATATAAAGCTTGAATTGGTATTTTTGTATCTGGGGGTCTAAACGTTCAAGGGTGTTTCATACCCATATTGAACTTTCAGTTATACACGGCCAACTCAAATGTCCTAGTAGTTTACCTAGAATTGGGTGACCAAACAAGCCACCAGCTCATATATATATATATATAATTTTGTTTCAATAATTTTTATGCGTAAATCTTCTAATTTTTAAATATTTTTTAGCCTTTCGAAAGTTTAAAGGTTCGTTTGGTATGCGTGTTTAAACAACAATTTTTAATTTTCTTAAAAATACGTATGAGTGAAAAAGTATATAGAAATACGCGTAATATTGTTTAAAAATTGAAAACATGTATTTAAACATATGTACTAAATGGACCCTAAACCTTTGAAATTTTGAGTTATTTAATTGCATGTTAAGTAGTGACTTCTTCGTTAAATTATAACACAAATTGAAATCAAACATGAGCAATTCATACAATAGTTTAGTTTCATAATAAATATAAGATTTTATAAAATTATTTTAATCTATCACACAATTGCATGAATTTTGATACCAATGACGTTGTATTATTTGATAGCAAATACTTTCTCATGATATGACATATTTAAAACATATGAAAAAAAATTCCATAAAATAAAACTCCTTGTTGACTTTATATATATATATATATATAATTTTAGTTTACAAACTGGAGGACAATATAGTCTTTAGCACTCAGATTGCTGGTTTAATCAACAACCAAAAATAAAAATATGATGCACTCTATCGATTCATGCCTCCTTGGATCACAGGAGCCGTTGCAGTCATCACTCCTTGGGTCCGTTGCTCCACATTTCCTTGCCATCCTAAACAATCAAAAAGAAAACCATGTTAAAAATCACCGTCAAGAATTAATAACCCAGAAAAAATTATTCTATATCAAACAGCGTGTGAGTGTGTTGTGTGGGAGAGAGAAAAGCAGGTTGTTCTTACCGATGCTGAGGTCGAAACCTTGGTGTTTGAGCTCACGGTACTCTTGACAAAGGGCACATGCCTCACAGCAGCAATGAACTATGCAATCCCCACAAGAGCCCTCCTCCAACGCGTACTGCCGCCTTATTTTGGAGCGATAGAAGCATGAGTACAAACATCCACAACCAGTCAACCAAGCAATTAATGCATACAGTGCTCCGCTAGCAGCACAAGCTTCATACAAATCTCCCATCAACATCACCATCACCCGAATACATCAAACTTAATTAAAACCAAACTCACCATACAAACTTACATGTTGTTCCTCTATCTACAATCTCCGCAATTTGTCCAAAAGTAATACAAGGGCACCAACATGTTATGCAACCTGTGAAAAACACCAATATTACCAGTAAACAACAGCTTGTAAATTCTAAGAATAGTGTTGTAGACACTATTTTACATTATTTTTCTTGTTGCCTTCTTGTTGGCATGTATTTTTCCTCTCTTTGAATAGAGTTTTCTAATTTTCTCCAAAAAAAAGAAAAGAAAAAGAAAGAAAAGACGACACTATTTTACATAACAAATTCAACAATTATTAAATTGATCAATTTGTATTGATTCTTATTTTGGCATATATATCACTCATACTATTTTATTATCTACCATTAACCATCTATCATATCCATAGATAATATATTTGTTATGAAATATTTTGTGACTCTAGATTTATTGAAGTTCATAAGATTCATATATATTTTATGACACATGCCAAAAGGGTTAAATTTCTTACAATTTCCGACATCATCGCCGCAGTCACAGAGGCCAGTGGACCAAGGTACCGGAGCCCTAGATTGAACCTGAAATGGAGCTGCTTGGGGTTGGTATGTGTTCACTGGAATACCCGTCACGGGGACCTGCCCATATGGAGGTGGCGCTTCGGCATACTTTTGGGGAGCACTTGGGTTTGATGAATACATGACAAAGGTATATGTTGTTGAAAGGAAAAAGGCTGAAAGAGAATTTGAGAGAGTTATAGAGATGTTTTTGTTGAGGTGTAGGACGAAAGTACTGGGGTTATATAGGAGTATTCCTAGTTTGTGAAAGGAAGAAATTAACTAGACGTGAACACTACTCGTTTTGCGTGTCATGAGGCAGCCATGCATGACTGACTCGTTTTTATTTAAAAAGATTTTGGCCGCCGATGTCTCCTGACTCAGTCTATTCTTTTACGTGTGTTTATCGATGTCTTCTTCCTTCCGGTCAATCTGGTAGAAAAAAAATGTTGGAAACCCGCACACTGGTCCATATGGGACTACTATCTATTAATTATCTTAATATTTCCATCCCCTTTAAACTAACCAATCACAGCTTTAGATTTTACTTATATTTAAAAAGAAAAAAAAAATTAAGTGGGTCACGTATAGTCATTCTCTGTTAAATATCTAATGTAAATTTATGAAACATATTATTTATTTACCGTTCATAATAGATATGTACAAGTCTCTTTTTAGTTTTTTTATTATCTAGCATGGATGTAAAAATTGTATTTTGAACAATTAGTGAAACTATATCCTATACACAAGAACGGATGAATGAATAGATTTAATTATGTAAAGTTGTAATTTGAATAATGGCTAATCATTGGTGGGACTAGAAGTAAGATAAAATGAGTATGTTATTTTTATGCTTGATTTTTGGAGATTTAAGCACTTGATAACTTGATAATGTAATTTTGTTAGAACTCAAGCTTAAAAGCTTGACTTGAGCTAGAGTTTGAGCTTGAGCTTGATATTAAGTTCGAGCTTGATATTAAGTTCAAGTTTGGCTTGACTAATTAATCAAGCTAAGTCAAACCAAGCTCAAACTTTTTGGCTTTCTCACTATTGAGCTCAAACTCAAACATTATTTTAAGCTTATCTCGAGATCAAGCAAAGCTTAAAACATGCACTACTTGGCAAAACTTAACTCGTTTACAACTTTCGTAATGTAAAGAGTTTTGTAACTCAGTGAAGAATAAGGGTATGTTTGGTTCGTTGTAATGTGATCTTTTTGTGATGCGTATTACCGTAATATATCATTTGATTTTTTTTTTCTAAGATTATGGTAATTTAAGATTATAAAATATATCACATTACCTTAATCTCATTATCTTATTAATTAAATGGGGGTAATCTTACATTACTTAATAATGGGGGATATAATAATTTATACAATTGACAAAATTACTTATACTAATAAATTTTATTTTATTCATGAGAATGACTAAAATATCAAGAAACCTCTAAAAGAGCCCAAAATTTCTAAAATGACAAAGATACCCCTAAAACCTCCAAATTAACCAAAATGTACTCCGAAATCTCTCAAATGACCAAAATACCCAAAAATCTCTAAAATGACCCAAAATACCCAAAAACCTCTAAATGACCAAAATCTCCCTAAAACCTCTAAAATAAGTAAAAATATATTGAAATCTCTAAAATGACCAAAAATCCTTTGAAACTTTTAAAATGACCAAAATACTTCTAAAACCACTAGAATAACCAAAATACCCCTAAAATCTCAAAAATTACCAAAATAACCTGAAAACTTTGTTAGGTTCTAAAAGTTTAGAATAATTGGCAAATCGTAAACACAAACTTGTCTATATATAGATTCCTAAGTCTATAGGTATGATTAGACAATGCTCAAGGTGTTGCAAGTCAAAATATAAGAAAAAGGAAGCTACAGGTTCAAGATTTCAAAACATGCTAGGTTCGACTGATCGATAAGAAGGCTCGACCGATCAACCGATCAAGACATGGATCTGCAGAATTTAATTTCGGCCCAATAGCTCATTCAGGCCATTAAGTGATTAGGGTTTCAGATCTAATTATCCTAATATTTAAAGGAAATCTAAGGCACATTTTGAAGAAACTTTGAAGGTGCTCTTTTGAGATCTAAAAGATATTGTGTCTTCTCCTTTCAAAGTTAGTACTGAAATTCCATCTACATATTATTAGAATTGGTAGATCTAAAGTTGCTACAACAAGATCATACATAGCTGATGATTTAAAGTTTTGAGTGGGATCTTAGAGTCATAAACATGAGTGTTTATGTTCAACAAATTTAGATAGAAGAATTTGTAAATTCGGAGCTGTGTGTAGTCACGTGAGTAATTACTACAAGAGGTAATTTTAGATTTAGGGAAAAATCTATTGTAAAACTTACATTCTATCATAGTGAATTTGTTGCCTTGAGGATAGTTTAGGTTAAATCCTTCCTAGGTTTTTTACCTTAAAATTGGACGGTTTTATTGGTTTTCTTGGGTCATCATATCACCTTTTTTTTTTTTTTTTTTTTTTTTAAGTGATATGATTGTATGTGTTTAATTTAGACTTGAATAATAAACCTAAGTATCAACTTAGTTAATTAATTAGCTTAAACAATTTGAGTTTACATGGATCTAAATGAACTAACAAACTTCATACCCTTGAAACCTCTAAAATGACTAAAATACCCCTTGAAACTTAAAAAATGAGCGAAAATACCTTGAAACCTCTAAAATGACGAAAAATACCCCAAAACTTCTAAAATAACCAAAATACTCATGAAACCACTAAAGTTAGATCCACACGGTGGACAAGTGATGTGATCCACCATTCCACTAAAAAACTTCTACCTATTTAAAATTGTTAGTTAGAATTTTTTTTTTTTTAAAAACAGAAATTAATTATTGACTCAGCAATTTTAAACAAGTAGAAATTTTTTAGTGGAATGGTGGACAAGTAATATGGTCCACCAGAGGACTCTATAATTTCTCGAATTGTAGCTTGTTTTGTTAGGGGAAAAACATGAGAGAAAACTTATCTTGCAAGCTTATGAAAAGTCAACCTTTCATTTATGGGACGTGACTTTGTGCGTGTGGGAAACGCCTTGGGGGGGAAAAAAGTTGAAGCAAAGAAAGGCCATTTGGCCATTTGGTGATGTGAGGTCGAGACATAGACACATACTTAGAGAACTTTCGTGAAAGGTACAGTTTAAAAGAGATAGAGAGAAACACAGTAAGGGTGTGTTTGGTTGGGTGGATTTTAGGGAAAATGAAAAAAAAGGAAAAAAAAAAAAAGAGTGAACATTTTTGGTAGGTGTTTGGTTTGAGGGAGGGGAGGAAAAAAAAAAGGGTGGGCCTAGGGACAAAACACCTGGGCCCACCAAAATGTTTTCTCCCAAAAATGGGGAGAAAACTAGGTGATGATGCATTTTTTTTTTTAATTAACAAAAATGCCCATGTGCAAGTGCACATGGGCTTTGTCCATTTTTTTTTTCTTCGGGGCAGTAACATTGTCTTTTTTTTTTTTTTAGGATTTTTTTTGGGACATGATTTTTATTTATTTTAAATAAATTTGGGTGACTGCTCTTTTTTTTTTTTTTGGTTATTTGTCACATTTTTTTTTGTTTTAATTAGGCATCATTATTTTTCATCTCTCTACTTTTCCACTCCCAACCAAACAAAAAAGAGAGAAATCAAAATCTTTTCTATCTTCCCACCATTTTCTATCATTTCACTTTTTCACACTTCCAACCAAACAGACCCTAAGAGTGTGAGAATGAAAAAGAAAAAAAGAAAAAGAGTTTTTTTTTAAAAAAAATTTTTAAACTTTATTTCTTTACTTAAGGCTTCAGCTATACATAAGGAAGATAAATTGGTGGTGTTCTCTTGGAGGATTTTTTTAGTGATGAGATCATAGAGACTTGAAGTGTTAGAAAGGAAGATTTTGTTATTTGTTTTGTAGTGAGATTGTATTTACTCATTGAGATTATTTGTTATATTTAGAATTTATTATGAACTCAAGTTTGATATAAACTTGAGTATTGCAAACTTTATTTTCATAGTGAATTTTTTGGAGCTGCCCTTGGTTTTTCCTAAAAGCTTTTCATGTATGTTTTGATGGTTTTGTATCGGTGTGTTTTTATGGTGCTTGTTGAAATTTTGTTTCCATATATATTGTTATTGGTTGAAATTTTGTTTCCATATATATTTTATTTCCATATATATTTTGTTTCTATATACCCAGTCCTTTTTCGCTATCGCCCTCCACACACGCCAGACGGCCACCGAAGAATCAATAAAATAATTTTTTTTTTTTGGGTAAGAAGGGGATTTTATTTATATAAAAAAAGCTAGAAAATCGTATTTGTCTAATAGACACCTGTGAAAGATGTCTAGTTACAGGAACTAAAGGGCACTCACGTTGAGTCCCTATACACAAAAAGTCTCATACATATTTACAGAACACAAAAGAAGGACAATCAGAAAATGTTTCCAAAAAGCTAGCTTGCATCCTCCCTCTCTTGGCGAGACTATTTGATACAAAGTTTGCCTCACGGTATATATGATATAGGAGAAATTATAGGTCCTGGAACATTTTTTCAAAGAAAAGAAAACTAAAAGTTAAACCATTTGAAAATGAATAATTAAAAATAAAAATAAAAACAAAACCAACAACAACAACTTAGACAAATATAAAAAAACAAAAGGCTGTAACCAAGCGACATGGTGTAGAAAAATCCTTGTAGGATCTTGTCAAAACATTGAACAAAGTCAACAAACCAAGGGTCATGCTACCATACCCCCTCTTTTTTTTGGGGTACGGTACCCACCTAAATCTAAACTGTTAAATGAATAAAAATTTGATCCGGACCATTCATTTAATTTGGAGTAATTTAGAGTAAATACTTGCTACCGGTCAAACAAGTTATATATATAAGTAAAAAATCTAAAACAACCCAGTATTTATTGTGCGCTTCTCCTTCTCAAAAACAAATTTCTCTCTGTCATGCTTCGTACTCTATATCATGCTTCCGATTCGGTCTATCTAAAGAACCCAGAATTCAGTTTCTTCTGTATTAGCTTCTTCTTCTACTAATCAACCACAAGAACCCAGGGCAGCTAAACAAAACCCAAAGAGGAAATAGTATCGGCCGTTCTCTGCTCGGCGACGATATTTGAAATAGGTTTGTCTTTGTCTTTGTCTTTCTCTCTGACAAAGTTGATTTCACTACTAATATACAAATTTGTTAGGACATATGTGTTTCACTTGTTAAGAACATATGTCATTCTTTTATGTAATTGGCTAATCCTTTGACAAAACACACTTTACTTGTAATTGGGTAGTTCTAGGTGTTTTTAATACTTTAAGAAACAAGGTTTCAAGATCAAGTGTTGAAGTCATCAAGTCTGTCCAAGGAAAATAAGCTGATAGTACAATTTCATTAAAGCTCGACAGTTGCATCTATCGAGCTTTAGAAAGCTGTTCAAGCCCGTAAGCTCGACACCTGCTTGATAGCTTCTTGACACCTCCTATCTGTCAAGATTTAATAAATTCAAAATTCTAATCTAATTTTTTGGGATCCGTGAATGTGTCTTTGGGCCTTCTTTTCTCCTAACCCTAGACATATAAAATGATTGTTTTTAGGGCCATCAAATAGTACACAAATTGCACAAGCATTAAGAAAACTCTGTTGAAGCAAATTGTGACCTGAGATGAAGTTCTTGCCCTAGTTCATCTCTTCTTGAAGAAGTTGCTGTGTATTTACACCTTTGGGTTTTGTGACCAAACATCTTCTTGATCTTCATCGTGTAGGATGAACTGAAGAACTTTGCAACCAACCTCTCTTTCAGTTGGTGTTTGAAGTCGCGTACTGGGATTCGCGCATTGGTTAGTCACGTACTTGGGAGCCGTGCAACAAAAAGGGGGAATTGTCACTACAAAATAAGTCCAATTGGGTATTAAAGTAAGGGTTCAACTGTAGGTTGGTAAGGTACTTGTGATTCCTTTACTTGTAACTGCTTGTTGTGATAATAGTGGAATTTCGGGAGTGGTGACCTGAAAATTACTCGGTGGGGTTTTTGCCGTAAGGGTTTTCCCCATTCGTAAACAAATCACCATGTCATTTAATTTCTGCTGCATATTTAGTTTATTGGTGATTTGTTTGTGCTTCCACGCGTTTGCATGTTAAATTGATTAATTAATAACTTGGTTAATTAATTAATTGGTTTAATCATAAGGGGTCATTCAGTTTGCGGCCTATCAAAATTATTAAAGTTTATTTGACTATCAATGCATGATTTGTCTTTAGTTTTAATCATTGTTAGTAATCCTTAATGCTATTAATTGATTTGGGTTTTTATTTTTATTATTTTGATAGGAGTTTTGGGTGTTGTTTGTTAACTTTGTTTCAAAAGTTGATTTGGAATTTCCTCCTATTTGAGAAACAAAATTTCAATACCCATGATTCCTGTTTTCTTTAGAAATTAGAGGGTTTCTCTATTTTCTTTCTAATAAAATGTTTATGACTTAAAAAAAAAAGAAAAAAAAAGAAAAAAGAAAAGAAAGAATGCTGAATGACAATAGCTATCGAATAGAAGTGAACAAATGAGTATTCTTTCAACTGTTTAGGTCCCCAAGTAAAATTTCAAATACCGTATTGCTATTAATTAGATTTTAGATCATTAAAGTGCCAAGATGAACACATACACTACTCTACTTAATTGATAAGCTAGGGAAACATAGACACACAAGACCAAATAAGTTGGATTTCAGTAGGTATATTTTCTCAAACATCTTCAGTGTATTTCACAACTCAAACCACAATAGTAACATAGGGAATGAGAAAAAACTGATCCATTGTGACAAACTTCAAACTAAGAAATTATTATCAAGCTAAGAATCATAGTTCTATTTTAGTGAAAGAAACTAAGGAATAAGAAATGGATACTCTTAGGCAAAGAAATTAGGATCAGAGGAAAAAATCATAGATTTAGTATCAACATTTCCAAAATGCCAAAGCCAATAGACCCATATACATAACAATTACAAGAAAACCCATTTTCATTCAATCACAACAGATTCAACCATATTGCAAAGCCCCAATTTTTAAACTCAAGCAAAACCATCAAGCTTTACACTCAACAAGAAAACCCATTAATCAAGCTAACCTATAACCAGTAAGTTGCCACTTTAGCTCTCTTCGGATCTTGCAGGAATCCGTTGTGGATGAACCCAATTGGCATTACCTTCGATGGCAAGGATCCTGTTCTTCCTGGTGCGGCAAATACGACATTAATAGTTCCCAAGGAGGCTTGGATGGGTCATTTCTTCGGGAATCTGAGCTCGTCTGACTTTCTCGCCACTAGAGTGGTGCAGGAGGTGTTTTAATTTACCATCTCGGCAATTGGTCCAGGTGGTCCCACAGGCTCTGCAATCTTCCGTGGTATGTCCATGGTCCTGATAATACTGGCAGAAGAGATTATGATTGCGTCTTTCGGGTTCCCACCATCTTATTCGGCCATCGGAAGAATGGTTCACCCTTAATCTTTCCAGAACTTGGTGTACTGGCTCTTTGAATACAGTGCTGACTGCTTGAAGGTTTGTTGATCCCGTCGTAAAAAATCCCTCCGCGGTTTTTACTGCTGTATCGATCCGACCTGAAATCCCTTCTTTCTTGGGGGGTAACTTTTCCTTACCCTTCCCTTGTTGCTGATCTTCTTCAACTCTTTTATACTTTCGATGCGGTCCATCAGCTGACGCATGCTAGTGACTGTTTACCAGACAAAGATGTCCTTAAACCGTGGTCAGTGGGAGGCCGAGCTTGAACGTGTCGAGGGCCATCGCATCAAAGTTGCCTTCCATATCGTTAACATCTCCCAGTACCTGTCCAAATACGCCTTCAAAGTCTCACCCTCTTACATGCTCAAGGATAGTAGAGAGGACAGGGCTTGGACACTCTTCGGCAGGTGCAAAACGTGAACCAAAGGCTTGAGTGAGCTCTTTAAAAGAGCTGATGAGTCTTCCTTCATGCTATCAAAACCACCTCATCGCAACCGGTCGAGACTGGAGGGGAAGACCTTGCACATCAAAGCTTCGTTCCTGGAGTAGACTGCCATTCGTTTGATTAAATGACTGACATGTTCTACTGGGTCCGTTTTGACCATTATAGATGTGAACGCAGGCTGATTAAAATCACGGAGGAGTCTCGCTTCTTCAATCCTGCATGTGAAGGGCGATCTAGAGATTTGGTTCAAGGCCTTGCTCATGGCATCGTTCCCTACACCTCTACGTGGTGGCTCGAAGGTTGTCTCTCATGACGACGTCTCCTGGTAGGAAAAGGACTCATTGACTGGCGTTCGCGATCTTTGTTGGTAAGTGGAATCCTGTTGGTCGTCGGACTCCTCATCGTAATATGAAAGAACCCGTTTCCGTTTTGCATGACGCAACTCTCTTTTTAACTTTCAACCTCTATCTGCAAATCCCGTTCTTCTGTGCATGGATACATGACTCCTATCATGTGACTGGCTTTGTCCATTGTGCACGGTGTGCGCATTGCCCTCACGATCCTGTCTTTATTCCAAATTAAGGAAGGGTCCACATGCTGGGATGCCCTAGACTCTGGCCGTTGTTGACTTCGTTCAGCCATCCTCAACTGTTGTTTTCACCCCTGCACAAGCTCTCCCCACAGACGACGCCAATTGTAGGGCCTGGTTTGTAGCCCAAGCCCAAGAAGGATGGATTACGAGCCCAATGAACCCCAGACAATGAATTTGTAAAGAGTGGGCGAAAGAGCTGGGCTGGTTGCGAATTAAACAATGATTAGTTATGATGTTTAAGGATCCATTTGACACAAGATCACGCTCCTCTTGCTTAACAAATGTGTGTCCGAAGAGATGTGTTATTGGATGAAAGATGATTACAACTCTTGGAGTTACAGTAAAATTATCTTCTCCTTTCTCCTCCTTTTTTCTTTCTCTTTCATTATTAGAGACCTCTTCTACTTATATAGCACCCACTCCCATCATCTTCATCGTCCACTTGTCCTTCATCTAAGCATCCACTCGAGTGCATGCCCATCAGGTATTCTCTTCACCCCTCCGTGAGTGGTAGTAGCTGAGATTACATTATTCAGGGGTCTTCTCCACATTAATGAGGCCAGAAAAGCAGCTGCAGTGCATTTAATGCGGTGGTGGCAGCTTTTCCTTGAGATATTTTCTCGTCTTTATCATCCCCAGTTATGCCCAAAGCTTATCTTTGTCGTTGGGATTGCCAGAGAGTTCATTCTGACCTTCCATTTGTTGGCTTGGTCAAGACTATTCGCGTCCGAGGAGTATAACCTCTTCGGACAAAAGGTGACTTCTTTGGATGTACTCTTCCTACACTTCTGGGTCGGTTGCGCTCAGATGAATTCTACCCCGACCTACCATTCCTCTTCGGACGTACTTTACTCTCAAGACAGGGCCCCCGGCCCAATAGGTTTGTCTGGGCTTTTACCCCCCCCCCCCCCCACAACACTAATATATTTTTTTTAAATATTGGGGGAGGGGCAATTTCCCCCTCAAGTCCATGACTACCTCCATCCCTGTTTATTAGGTTTTTTTTATTAGGATCTTTGTGGGCTACAGTGTAGGGTTTTTTAAGTCTTTGAGTTTTTAAATTTTAGAGAAGCTAGTGTGTAACTCGTGCATATGCACGGATATAATTAAAATAATCACAATTACACAATTCAAATATATATATTTTTTAGAAGAGTTCAAATCATAAATGGTATTAATTTACACTTTTTAAAAAAAAAAAATCATACATTTCTAAAATATGTAATAGTTTCTCATATATATATATATATTATAGAATTTAATGGATTTTTAGACTCTTCAGCTTTTGTATTCAAAAATTCACTTAAAACAAAAAATTTTAAATTAATAAACACGTGGCATAAAATTGGACTCCAATTGAAATCGAATTAGAAGATTAGAATCTAATTAGATTTGGACTCTTCAATTTTAGACTCAATAATTCACTTGGCATAGAAATTAAAAATCAAATGGGACATGAGACGCAAAATTAAGAATCCAATTGAAATCTAATTGAATTTTTTTTGAGCTTTGACATTATATATATATATATATATATTAAAAAACAAATTGAAAAAAATAATAATGATATGGAAATTTGTGAGTGCTGCAAAACTTTTGTATCAACATATTATGAGGTCAACAAAAAGCACAACCCTTCGGTTTTATAGTGTGTGTGTGTGTGTGTGTGTGTGTGTAAGAGACAAGTCTGCAAATAATAACCACCCCACTAAAAAAATGAAAGACACATGTTAATGGATAGTTATTTTTTCATACATTTCTTGTTTATTGGGTTTTTGATACATGTGATGTGGTATCATTTAATACAAAATACTGTTTTCCGCATAGAGTAAGTATGAATGGATATATTGGTGTATACCTGTTGTAGGGATAAGAGGCCAAGAATATATGTTGGGCCTTGGCCTTGTCCAATGACACTTTGTGGTCCAAGGACAGATAAACAGTAATGAAGATGCAACACTCAGGACTCGATGAGCAAACTACAAATGAGAAAGTTGGGGAAGGTAAGTCAAGGAGGAGTATCTCCCTGGCTAAACGAAGCAGAGGTCAAAAATGTGTGTTCTGTCATCCACAATGACATTCTAGGACATTCTATTGATAAATCCTTTATTTTTTCCGATTCAAATTATATGTTTTTTCAAAACAAAAACAAAAAGCTGTAACCAAGTGACACGGTGTCGAAAAATCCTTGTAGGATCCTGTCAAAACATTGAACAAAGTCAACAAACCAAGCGACACGTAACAACTTGACATTCTTTGAACATTTATTGTGAACCAGTGAAGTCGCAATATATCTTTTGCTTTTGTTATTTCTTCTCCGGTGAATTATTTTATTGATTGCAGGATGCTCTCAACAGAGAATGGGTGGTCCATACAAATTATACAGTTTGTGATGTCCTATATCACTTATCTATTATTCCATTAAAAAATTTATATTTTTTTTAAATTACTGAGTTAAAAAATAATTTAAATAGAAACTGATTACTGACTTAATAATTTTAAATAAGTGAGTCATTTAAAAAATAATAGACAAATGACGTAATCCACATAAAAACTATATAATTTTTCGTGATGTTGACCAGCCATTCCCTGTTGAGAGCATTCTTCAATCAATAAAATAATTCTTTGGAGAAAGACTAACAAAAAGCAAAAGATGTATTGCGACTTCACTGGTTCATAATAAATGTACAATGAATGTCAAGTTGTTACGTGTGGCTTGGTTTGTGGGTAATTATAGCGTACTCCCTTTTTTTGGGGTTACGGTACCTATTAGTAGGCAACTTGTTATATTAGGTTACTAAAACATCATATTTGATGGTACTATCATCATATTGTATAGTACTAACATCACATGTAACTGTGCTTTTGTCACATTCAGAAGTTTCTTTATTTTTTTCTCACATTTGATAGTAGCATCCTCACATTGTGTAGTACCAACATCACATGTAACTGTATTTTTTTCATATTTGGTAGTTTCCTTTTTTTTTTCTTATCTCGACCTATTGAATGTAATCCTGCGTCACGTCCACTATTCACATGTGACTATTTTTGTCACATTCGGTGTTCCTATTTTTTTTTCTCAATTTGATGTACCATCTCACATTGTGCAGTACCAATATTACATGTGACTGTATTTTTGTCAATTCGGTAGTTCCTTATTTTATTTTTTCTCACATTTGATGATACCATCCTCACATTATGCGCAGTACCAATATCACATGTGACTGTATTTTTGCCATATTTGGTGGTTCCTTTATTTTTTCTCACATTTTATAGCAACATCACATGTGACTATACTTTTGTCACATTCGATGGTTCCCTTTTTTTTTTTTTTTCACATTTTATGGTACCATCCTCACATTACATAGTTTCAAGATCACATGTGACTATATTTTTGTCACATTCAGTAATTCCTTTGTTTTTTTTTTTCCACATTTAATAGTACTATCCTCACATTGCGCAGTACCAAATCACTTGTGACTGTACTTTTGTCATATTCGATGGTTCTCTTATTTTTTTCTCACATTTTATGGTACTATCCTCATATTACGCAGTACCAATATCACATGTGACTGTACTTTTATCACATATGGTGGTTCCCTTTTTTTTTTTCTCACATTTTATGGTACCATCCTTACATTGCCAGTATCAACATCATATGTGACTGTACTTTTGTCAATTTGGTGATTCCTTTTTTTTTTCCTCACATTTTATGGTACTAGCCTCACATTGTGCAATAACAACATTACATGTAACTGTACTTTTGTAACATTCGATGGTTCCCTTTTTTTTTTTCCTCACATTTTATGGTACCATCCTCACATTGTGCAGTACCAACATCACATCTGACTATATTTTTGTCACATTCAGTAGTTTCTTTATTTTTTTTCTTACATTTGATGGTACTATCCTCACATTATGCAGCACCTGCATCACATGTCACTACACTTTTATCACATTCTCAGATAGTCTTATTTTCTCTCACATTTAATAGTACTATCTTTACATTGAGTAGTACCACTATGCTGCACTTTCGTATAATAAAAAATGGATTCACATCTGTGCAATACGTAGGGCAATACCACAAATCCCAGCCATCCATTTAATCTAATGACTCATTTACTTGACACCTTATCAGTCCAGGTTAGCAATCCGTGCGCTTAGCTCTTTGCCAATTCAATTTGCTCTCTCCTCTGCTTCCTGCCTAAGCTTCTCATCAAATCAAAAAAAATTCAAAATATTTCTCTCTTCCACCAAACCTTTGTCTCCATGGCTATAGCTAGCAGCCACTAAATCCCTCACCACCACCGGTGATGCTTGCCGCTCTGGCATTTCCTCATCTCACTATTTCTCTCTCTCTCTCTCTCTTCTCTCTCTCTCTCTCTCTCTCTCTCTCTCTCATCTGGGTTTCTCTGTTTTCTCCTTCTCTAAAGCCCAACCGTGGCCGAGCTTCTGCTTCCACTCACACTATCGCCATTGGCAATGGCTCTCATCGACGTCACAACCACTGGTGGCCACGGGTCTAGCTCTCTTATTCTTTATTTTCTTTCTCTTTTATTTTTTTTTTCAATTTTTTTTCCTTTTAGACAAGATCGAAACCCCTTTGACACTCATTTTGTTTCCTTTTTTTATTAGTTTGATGAATAACATTTTGTTTCAGTTTTGATTAGCTTGATGAATGGGTATTAGCAATAATTGTTATTATTGGTATTTTAAAGCTGAGTTTTTGGTGGGCATTGAAGATGCTTTTGAAATGCTTCATAGAGTTTTAGTTTATCTCTCTTATTCTGCCTTTTTTTTTTGGATTTTCATGCTAAAACTTGATGCTATGTGTATGGAAATTGGATTTTTTTTTTAAAATATTAACAGTTTTTGCCAAACAGGGTAAGTTGGCGGTTTGGCCTTGTGGCTTGTCCAAGTCACGAGTTCAAGTCGTGACGTAATGGCCTAGCCAGCTTGGGACTTTTGTCCTGTAGTGCGACAGCTAGCGTGACCCTTCAGCTTTCCTGTGTGCTTCTCACGTGCTTGCAGTTGGTGGCTTGCCAGTCGCGAGTCCTAGCCGCGGAACTCTGCTTTTTTGCACAAACTTGAGCTTTTCTTCACACTCTCTTCACACACTACCCTTATATGAATCCCACCTAAATATAGGATTACTAAATGCGGAATAAAACCAACAAGATGGTTGATAAATTTCAACCTTACAAGGTTAAAAAAATAAAGTTATATCATGTAAAGTAGTGAAAAATAAAGAACACAATGATATGATTACCCAGGAAAACCAAACCGGTAAAAAACTTAGGGAGGATTTAACCTAGCTATCCTCCAGGCAAACAAATCCACTAATAGGGAATTGATTTTTTTACAAAAGATTTAACCATAAATTTATTGCTACCACATGTAGAACTTACTAATATGACCACGTGAAAGTTCCGAATTCATGGACTCCTTCTTTGTTAGGCTTTTGCAACACAAGCACCCACACTTGTGACAAAAATACAAACTCTCCTGTTTGTGACTCCAAAACCACACTTGAAGGTTTAGATTTTCAACTATTATTGATCTTGATGTAGCAACTTTAGATCTATCGATTCTAAAGATATGAGAGTGATATTTGGTAGTGACTTTGATAGAGGAAGGCACAAAACCTTTTAGATCTCACAAGAGCACTTCCAAAGTCATAATAAAACGTTCCTAGAGTTTCCTTTATATAGTAGAAGAAGTAGATCTGAAACCCTAATTTTTTTGGGCTTGAACTGCTGTTTAGGCTTAATTAAAATTTTGCAGATACAACTCTCAATTGGTCGAGCCTGTCTCTCGATTGGTCGAACTAGGCAAATTCTGAAATCTTCTTTTCTGCAGCTTGCTTGGTCTTGGATATTGACTTGTATCACCTTGAGCATTGTCTAATAATGCCAATAGACTCTAAAATTAATATCTAGACAAGTTTGTGTTCACGATTTGCCAATTGTTCTAAACTTTTAGAATCCAACAGAGATTAAAGGAACAATCCAAAACTGAGCACTCAATGGCTAGGATGGATTGGCCTCTCTGGAAAAAATCTAGAAACTAAATGTCCCTCCAAAGGTACGTACTTTTCTTTGGTGAGCTTGTTCCAGTATACTACCAACTTGAGAAATCTGCACAAGCAGAGATTGCAAGTGGAGCTAGGGTGTGGGTTTTGCTGCCAGACTACAAAATCGGTTGAACATGTGCTGTGGGAATGTCCGTTTGCTAGGAATATGTTGGAAATTTAGACCCCTTAAACACACAGATTGCGTAGCCTAGATTAATTAGCCAAGTTGTTACTTAGTCAAATTATGCAATTCTAGGTTAAAGCAATCAAATAATCATATCAAGATATAAAGCAGCGGAATAATAAATAACACAAGATATGATCAAAGCCCAATACAAATCCCTCCTTCGACTTTGTGTGGGCCGAAAAGTCCAAGCCTCCAAACCCAATTACCATCTACCGTCTCTTCCTAACAAATGAGCCTACCCACTCCCAGCCCCGATATGGCACACTGCCTTTCCCATACAGCAAATCATTATTCTACCCTACCACTTATCCTAACCTCTGTCTCAACTCTCTCCACCGAAAATACCCAACAACCCACCTCTGTCTCTCTACTATCACCGACCCCCCTTCCTGCCAAAAGAAAACTTACTGAAGAAGAGTTATTTTCCTTTACCAAAAGACTCAAGCACACCCTAAATACTCCTGAACCAGTATTCCTTGACCCTATTACATCAACCCTCATCCCCATTCCAAGATTTCAGAGTTTCATCGAAGAAGAAATCTATAAACCCCAATTATCTTTCTCCCCCAAGGTGCGCGGAGAATCGCTGAAAGTGAAAGCTCGGATTCAAAATATTATTTGTAGTGATGCATCGGTTTCTCACATGGGTAACTCAAGCAATCTTTCTGACTTTACGGCTGAGGAGGCGGGCCTTGCCATGCCCCTACCGTCGCCATGAGGGCCTTTTGTTGGAACTGTCGAGGCATCTGCAAGGCCTCGACAGTCCGAGCCTTAAAGGCTCAAATAAGAGGCGAAAGGCCCGATATCATTTTCCTTTGTGAAACTAAAGCAAAAGATAGCAAGATGAAAGTTGTTATGGAAAATTAAGGTTTTCGAATAGAGTAGTGTTTGATGCAAAAGGAGCTGCTGGTGGATTGACCATGATGTGGAAGTCTAACTGCATCATCAGTGTTTTGGAGTACAATAAAAATCTCATTGCAGTCAAAGTCTCAGATCCGGTGAGCGATTGGGTTTTAGTGGGTTTCTATGGTCCTTCTTATGCTTCCAAAAAAGCTAAAGCTTGGATGAACCTGTCAGCTTTTCTGGAGTCTGTTCAATGCCCGTGGGTTTGTTTTGGCGATTTCAATTACACTTTAAGCCAAGAAGACAGGAAAGGAGGGAGCTCTAGTGCTCTCTCGGCAACTAACCATTTAAGAGAGTTAATGTTTGACTTCAGTGCTGTTGATTTGGGGTTCTCAGGAAACAAATTTACATAGGCAAAAGGTAAATGGGTAGTGCAGCAGTAAAGAGGAGACTGGATAGAGGTATAGCAAGCATGGCCTGGAGATTGGCCTTCCCAAAGGCCTGTATCTCGCACATTGGCGCGTTCTGCTCTGATCACACCCCACTCATTCTTGACACATGTCCTACGGAGACATTCGCACATAGACCCTTTCGGTTTGAAGCAGCGTGGATCCGCGACCCCAATTGCTATTCTGTCATTGATAGTGCCTGGAATGAGGAAGTCAGGGGTCATATTTCACAAAGTTGTGCAAAAAGCAAGAGGCAACCCGCAAAGCCCTCCGCAAGTGGAATAAGGAAGTTTTTGGTCTTTGCCAAACAAGAATCAATTTGCTCATTCATAAGATTGCTGAGATTCAAAGAGATGAGTCATCGGACTGGAATGGCAATACTGAGGCATCACTCCAAGCAGAATTGAGGGAATGGTTGTTACGTAGCGAGGTTTTGTGGCGACAGAAATCTAGAGAACTCTGGTTAAAGGAGGGGATAAGAATACTCATTTCTTCCACCTCTCTACAATTATCAGGAGACGCCATAACAACATTGATGCTATCAGAGGGGATGATGGTGACTGGATTACAGACTCTTGCCTAATAAGACAACACCTTCAGGAGAAGTTCAAGAATCTCTTCACTGCCGAGGATGTTAACTTCCCAGCCCAAATGGAGGACCTGATTTCAACAGTCATCTCAGAAGAGGAGAACATAGCTTTGTGCAGGATTCCCACGCCTGAGGAAATTAAGTCAACCTTATTTCACATGCCGGAGCTGAAGGCACCAGGGCCGGATGGTTTTCCTGTTGCGTTCTACAAGAGCTACTGGCCTATTGTGGGGAGGACGTAATTGCAGCTGTTACTTCCTTTTTCACTGATGGATCAATGCCAAAAGAGGTAAACAGCTCACTCATCATCCTTATTCAAAAGGTTCCAAACTCGTCCACTTTCAATAATTATAGGCCTATTAGTTTATGTAACGTCATTTATAAGATTATTTCCAAGATCTTGGTGCTCAGAATTAGGCCTATCCTACCGAGGTTCATTTCCCCATCCCAATCAGCCTTTATCCCTGGCTGCTGGATTGCAGAGAACCCAGTGATTGTCCAAGAACTGATACACAGTTTCAAAAGCAGGAAGATAAAATCTGGGCAGATGGCAATTAAAATAGATCTCCAAAAGGCTTATGATCGAGTAAATTGGGATTTCCTTCAGGCTGTTCTCTGTAAGATGGGCTTTAATAGAACTTTCACAGGCTGGATCATGTCTTGTGTCTCCACAGTTTCCTTTGAGGTGCTAGTCAATGGGGGCAAATCGAACCAGTTTAAGCCATCTAGAGGACTTAGACAAGGCGATCCGCTTTCACCCTATCTCTTCATCATTGGGCAGGAAGTGCTATCTAGGCTTATTGAGAAAGAGTTCGAGATTAAAAACATTAGTGGAGTTAAAGCCAGCGTCTGTGCACCTCCCATCACCCATGTGATGTACGCGGACGACATCCTTCTTTTCTCCAATGCTACAAGAAGTAACGCCACTGCCATTATGAGCTGCATCCAGAAGTACTGTTTTGGTCTGGCCAGAGCCTGAATAATATGAAATCTGGAGTTTTCTTCTCTAAGCAAACAGACCGGAACAAGCGGAGAGCGATAAAGCATGTTCTTCAAATGAGGAGCCTAAAGAAGGATGCTATTTATTTGGGGTCCCCTCTCTTCCTAACTAAAGCCCGATCTAAAGATTTTAAATATCTTGTCGAAAGGGTTGAGTCAAAACTTGTGGGGTGGAGAAGCAAGAGTCTGTCTTGGGCAGGGAGGTCGAACTTGATCAATTCTGTTGTACAAACCATCCCTAATTATGCAATGTCGGCATTCAGTATCCCTAACAACGTTTGCAACAAGCTGGATTCGCTCTCTCGCAGATTTTGGTGGAAGCCAAAGAACTCTGGAGGGCAATTCCTAGCCCTCACGGCCTGGGATAACCTATGTAAACCTAAATGCAAAGGGGGCTTGGGGTTTAAAAGAGCAAAGATGATAAACAATGCCCTCTTAGCAAAACTTGCATGGCTAGTCGCATCCAAAAGAGACAGCCTTTGCATCTCAATACTTAGAGCTAAGTATAAAGTAAGGGATGACTGGCTCAGAAGAGAACCTAACAAAGTAGCCTCACCAGTGTGGAAAGCCATTGAAGGAGTCAAATATATTATTGTTAAAGGGGCGTGTTATCTCATTGGAGACGGCTCTTCTATCAACGTGTGGCTTGACCCGTGGGTACCTTGGATTCAAGGTTTCATCCCCATGCCTGCACAATCGGCCTTTGCTGAAACTCCTATCATGGTGTCCATGCTTATAGATAGCACGACTCACTGCTGGAATGAGAACCAAGTATCCTATCTCTTTGAGGCCGAATCTGCAAAAGCCATTCTGTCCATCCCCCTGGCTGCCAATCGACATGAAGACAAGTTAATATGGGTGCCTAATGCCAAAGGTGAGTTTACAACCAAATCTGCATATAAGGTGTCAAACCCGCACCCTAATCAAAGCTCCTTGAGTGACCAGATGTGGAAAAATATTTGGAAAATCAAAGTGCCAGAGAGAGTCAGAATGCTGCTATGGAGGATCGCCACATTTACCATTTCTGTTAAAGAAGTCTTAGGCCAAAGAGTGGAGCTTGACAACCAAGAGTGCGTATTGTGTCAAGATGGCCAAGAAACTATTAGCCATCTTTTCTTTCACTGCCCTGTGGCTAGAGCGATATGGTTTTCCTCTTGCTGGGGACTGAGAGCTCTTAACCATAATATCAGAAGCAATACGGATATTATAAAGATGATCTTGGACCCTCCCAACCCTACTGCTTCTGACATAGATGAAGAGTTCATCTCCTCGTCTATGGCCTTCATTGTAGATGAGATTTGGTACCTAAGGAATCAGGTAAATTTCCAAGATGGCAAAGTTGATATTCAATTATCCAGTAACCGCATCTGTCGAAGGGCACTGGAATTCGCAACTTTAGCCGCTGAAGAGCATTTCTCCCCTCTGCCACACCCTTTGTCCTGGTCACCTCCCTCGGAAGGCTCCATAAAACTCAATGTTGATGCAGCAGTAAGTAACACCTTAACTGCACTTGCAGTGGTTGCAAGGGATCATACAGGTACTCCCATTAAAGCATGGATCAAGCCGTACTGCAGGTGCCTCCCTGCTCAAGCCGAAGCTGCAGCTGTGCTCTGGGCTGTCAATCTTGCTTTAGCCGAAGGGTGGTCAAAGGTTGTGATTGAAGGTGATGCAAAAGAGTGTTTTGATGTACTTTCTAATCCTGGTCTCCAACCTAGTTGGGTCATTAGTAACTTTTTTTGTGATATTCTTGATTTCAGTAGGGCCTTTTGTACTGTTTCTTTTGTTTGGGTTAGAAGAATCTGTAATTCTGCAGCTCACTACGCTGCCAAGCTAGCTCTTAGGACCCAGTGCTTTATGTCTTTCCTTACGGATAGTCTGCCAGTGGAGTTACTTGAAATATGTAAGGCAGACTTCCCTTTCTGCTTTGATCATTTTTAATGAAATACTATTGAAGGTTAGCAAAAAAAAAAAAAAAAAAAGCCAACACACTAAGGTCCTAACACTTATAAATCAAAATAAACAATCCCCAAAGCAGCTATGATGCCAGACAAACTCCAAGGTAACCCAGTTAGTCCAAACTTGCACACGTCATTTCCTCTTTCTCCAACTCAAAACTAAAAATTGTAAAGTCCTCTCTCTCTCTCTCTCTCTCTCTCTCTCTCTCTCTCTCTCTCTCTCTCTCTCTCTCTCTCTCTCTCTCTCTCTCTCTCTCTCTCTCTCTCTCTCTGTGCAACCTTAAGAGGGCATCATCTTCAAACCTAAGACGCATGGTCACCCAAAATCCTTGTTGTCTTTTTGTTGGACACACCTAGAAAACTTTGCATCTCTCTCTCTCAAGGTAACCTTAAGAGGGCATCATCTTCAAACCTAAGACACATGGTCACCCAAAATCCTTGTTATCTTTTTGTTGGACACACCTAGAAAACTTTGCATGCTTGTCCTCTATGTGTTAGGGGGAAAACATAAAAGTCATTTATATATATATATATATTAAAGAGTGGTTGCCTATTTTGAAAACTTAAAATAAACGTAATTTATTTTTTTTAAATAAATGAAAGACTTAAATATACCATTGGTCCTTAAAGTTTAGCATAGTTGTGAGTTTAGCCTTTAAAGTTGAAAGTACTTGTTTTTAGTCTGCTGGATCACATTGCCAAACTAAAACATCACTTTAAGTTTTTTAGGGATTATTTTATTTACAAAAAAAAAAAAGAAAAAAAAAGAAGTCGTTAGGTATTAAAATCAATTACTTACTATGTATTTTAGGGACTAAGAACAATCACTTTATTTTTTCTTTTGGGAAAAATGACCACTTTAGAAGTTAGTGACTAAAATCACCCATACTAACAACATAGAATTAATTACATATTTGTAACATGAGTTTGGTGGACTGTCACTTTAAGTGTTTTTTTTTTTTTTTTTTTTGAGAAAAAAATAATCACTTTAGACGTTAGTGACTAGAATCACCCGTACTAACAGCATAGAATTAGGAACATATCAGTAAATGAGTTTGGTGGACTGTAACTAGGGTTTTTATTTTTTATTATTATTTTTTTCCATCTTCTATCAAGCTCGGAGTTTAGCTGCCTCCATTGGCTACTCTATTGGGCGTTAACAAGGGGTATTTTGAGAGATTAAAATTTGATGCATTTAATAGCATTTTAAAGGGTTGAGATTGAATTTTTATCTTATTAACTATTCTTTGTCACGTTAAAACGGTAATTGCATGTTGGATCCAAATCCAAATTTTGAGCTCTTTCTGTTCTTGGACGTGATATGCAATTTAAATGGTTGGAACATTTTCTTTTGGCTAAATATATAGTTGGAACTTTTATTTCTGCACCTACTTGCACCCATATTATCTATCCATTCCCTAAATTGGCGTACATTACTTTTGTCGTTGTATTAACCAGAGGCAGTGAAAGCTCGAAATTGAAAATTGCTGTCTACATATGATATTTTTTTTCTAAAAGTAGTGGTACACAACTACATATCTTGCATTCTGTTGATCTCACCTGTCAAGAGTCTGGTAAGAAGCCTTAGACAACGGGCAAGCGACAAAGACAATTGTGTCAGTGACTCAGTGACATGTTCCCAAACAGATGATGTGGAATGGAACTGTTCTCAGCGACTAGGAAAATGTTTGAGAAATAATAATACTTCCCATATATCTCATTGATTTGTACCAAAACTTTCTAATAAAAAATGTGAAAATTGTAAAATAGAATAATCTTATATCTTTTTTTCTTTCTCAAAAAATAAGGAATAATCTTATATTTATATGAGATTACATGTTTATAAGTTAAAATTAATCTTGGCTCCGCCTCTAAATAATGAGTTTTCTCTGTATTTAAAAGCATAAATAGACAATCATCTTTTTTCTTATCACATCACTCCAAATTTAACTAATTTAGCATATTAGTTTGATAGTTGTCTTCTCTTCTGTAAGCACTATTTCTAAACAAAGCCGCTAGGCGGTAGCCTTCTTCACTTTCGATGTGAATGTGAGTAATGGTTTCGACTCTCCTAAGTCCTAACTTAAACTCAAGTCCAAAAGCCAATCCAATAAAGTTTAAAGCGTGACAAGGCAACAATAAATGATTCCTAGAAGTCTAGAACCACTAAACTGTAACGCTCTTAAAACAAGTGTGAAGAGTTCTAAAAGCATTAAAATCCCTTAATCAAACGGAGTAGGAACAAACATTCGATGTCATCACAACACAACCACCTAACAAACTCAACCAGCCAAAAGATACATAAGTCCAAAACCTATTAACACTTTTTTTTTTGAATCCCCACCAACAAGAAAATGAACGCATAAATAGGCACTGCAAATTTGCATTTGCATTAGTATTAGTGATTAGCCTCCAGGGACCAGCTCCTCTCTCCCACACAAGGAAGTGGTTACTGGTTAAGCTCAGTTTGAACAATTCTCAAAAAGGTCAATTTCTTCGGCTGCAAATTGCAAAACCCAAAAGAATTTCATTTCATCAGGCAGTGACCATACCAATTTCTCTGACTGTCTGACATACTCGTAGACATCTCCATCATCATCAAATCTCTCCCTAAACCCCATCATAAAACTACAACATCAAATAGAGAGTATTAGAGAAAAGCCAATCTCCATTTCACACACAAGCACTCATTGCATTATAGCATTCCTATATTGTCTCCTACATCATACACTATGAACCCAAACCTAAAGCAACTCTCTTTTATTTCCTTTCTAAGATGCTAACGGCAGCATCGTACGCTAGCTAACGCGCCCTTTGAGCGTGCTGCATGTTTGAGCTATCACCACAAGAATACAAATTGTACAAACAGACTTTACAACGCGCGTGGCAACATGTTTCTGAACACTTGTATGAGACTACTTGGACAGTGGCCACATTCAAATGCAAAGCCCGCCACCCCTTACACTTCCACACTCTTTTTAGATACTCTCTGGCTCTCTTTTTCTCTTATCATGAGGAACAAATGAAATTCAAATCTCTCTTTCTTTTCATTGCTTTTTTGTCCTTTGAACTACAACTACCACTACTTTTGCTGTTAGCAACTTGAAAGTTGAAATTCCTTAGACCCAACCCACTACTATTTCTCTATCAGAATACTTTTTTTTTTTTTGGTTCCTACAACATGAAGTCGTTATCTTCTTCTCCTTCCTTTTCATCATGTTCATCCACTACCACCCCTTTTGATGCAAATATGTGCAATTCAAAGAGTGCCACTGCCGGTTGTCTAGCCGGTCTTTTGCGCCGAATTCTCTGCTCTGGTAACCTTCCTACACATCCTTCAGATCAAATCAAAGAAGTTGATTCTGTGTTATGTGATAAAGATCATGAATTGAAGGCCAAGGAAAATATTGAGACTACCACTACGCCTGGGATAGTGGCAAGGCTTATGGGTTTGGAGTCGATGCCAGAGATCAACTTGTTACATAATTCAATTTCACGTAGCCGATCCATGAATTCAGCGGATCACTTGGACGGGTTTGATCAAATGCAAGGGCAGCATCGAAAGGTCAAATCCACGTTGTCCTTCCGAGAGGTGCCAACCTTTCTCGAGCTTGAAAATGAGAACTTTCTTGTACTCAGCTTCGAAAATGGAGGTGAAAGTAAAGAGTTAAGATCAGAAGGGAGGAAATCTGAAATGGGTTTTGGAGAATTGAAGCAAAGAAGAGCAGAAAGATGTAAAAACAGGGAGAATAGAACAGAGAGGGTGTCAGAGAAGAACAAGAAAAAGAAGAACTACAACAAAGGGGATCAAGGAACCAGCGGAAAGGTTTTAAATGATTTGAATGAGCAAGAGAAGCAGAGTAAGAGAATCTCAGTCAGTGACAAGCCTGTTGAGAAGGTATGCAATAATGTTAAAGGCTCAACTATCACTACCTCTCCTGCCAAAAACTCCCATGAAAAACCACATGTTGTTGTTGCCTCGGAAGCTGTGAAATCGTCCAAACCCGTTAGCCACAATGAAGTCTTCCATAAAGGGAAACCAAGGAGGAAGAAGAAGAAGAAAACCAGTCCATGTCTGGTTCAAATGGTAGAATCTGATTGCAGCTCCGAAGATTCAAGCCCGGTTTCTGTTCTTGAGTTTGATCATTTCCTTTTTGATCCTCAAGTTTCAAGATCAGGTT
Source organism: Quercus suber (assembly GCF_002906115.3). Taxonomy (NCBI): domain Eukaryota; kingdom Viridiplantae; phylum Streptophyta; class Magnoliopsida; order Fagales; family Fagaceae; genus Quercus; species Quercus suber. Next base: position 1,078,872 of record NW_027069480.1, read on the forward strand.
TGTTACCTCATCTTTTAAAGTACCAAGTTTTTTCCAATTAAGCTTCATATAGTTTCTGTATCAACTTTGCCAATTAAAGAACTTTTATGTTATAATTGCTGCCACTAATTGAAACATTTATTAACAGAAGAAGATTCGAGTTTGGCTGATTCAAGGTCACGAAGGAAGTTATCCCCGGAGCTTGAAAATTACAAGCAGCAATCTCCACGAAAGGACAACAATTTGATAGGTGATGATGAGATGAAAACAAAGAAAATTGAAGGTAAATATCATGGCACAAAGAAGAAAGAGTGCCACAGCCAAAACTACAAGGAAATGTGGGGTGAAATTCTCACGCTGACTGGTGCTGAGTTGGTTCATTCAAATTGGGTATACGGGAGAATAGGGAAGCATCAAGATTTTGAAGATATTGGTGCAAATATCGAGCTGGAAATTCTTGATCGATTACTAGACGAGCTGGTAGGTCAATTAGTTGGACTTCCATGAAAAAAATTGATCTTGTAAGACTTTTACTACAACCTTTGTAAATTTCGCATTTACAATAAACTCTACAAAGAAGGTTTTTTTTTTTTTTTTTTTCCCTTGCTTTACTTGATCATCTAGAAATCGAATTTGAATTTAAATTCTCTAATCCAAGACTAGGTCACTGTAGTCTTTTTTTTTTTGGCTAAATGACTAGGTCACTGTAGTTAATAATGTATAATTGGACCAAAATGTATGTCACAAGAGAGAGAATTTGTAGTTAAATTAGTATTGAAAATTATTTAAAACTAGGTAGATAAAGATTGCCGTTGACATTCACTGTACGTCATAAAACAGACCTATTGAATTCAAATCCGAAAGTTTGAAAAAAAATAAATAATTGCGTAATTGTGAACCGGTCTTTGGTGTTGTGATAACTGATAAGGCTTAAACCACCATGAAATATGAGTGTATTGAGTTCAAAAACATTCATAGTGGCTACACCTACATCACATGTTCCCAACTTTTTGTGAATCCACAAATTTAAAGCATAATCCTTCAACAAATTCTGTTCTTCTGACATTTAGGGATTTTTTGAAATCCACCAACTCAAAAAGTAATCTCCACTAACCTAATCATTAGTATGATTCGACAGCTAATGATTATTGTATATATTAAATTAGAAGTAATTAATAACGTCTCTTTTTGCAAAGTTGCAAGTGCAATAGATGTTCTAGAACTTTTCTCCCGAGCTCTCCAAGCCAACTTCTTCGCAAGCCAGCTTTTTAGAAAGGCTAATCACTTCCAGCATGATATTATTGGTTATGCAAGCCGACCAGACGGTCTTTTTGGTTTTTTTTTTTTTTTTTTTTTTTTACAGAAATGGAAAATAGTTTCTTATAAAAAAGCGTAGGTAGACTTGATAGGCTTGTCTTTTTGACCCAGCGCACCATATAATGGAGAGAGAAAAGCAGAGAGAGGGAAAAAGTCTTTTCCTTTGTCTTTTTTCTCTCTACTTTCTCTCCCTCCCTAGCTGTGTTCGTGTGTGATTCAATAACAACTAAGCAGAGAGGAACAACTAAAGCTGTGAGTTGTGACTAGTTTGTGTTTAGCTAGTCTTGCTCTATCTGCCATTTCTGTGCTCTAAGGTACTCTTTTGCTCTTATTGATACTTATATTTGGTGTTTCAATGAGTTTTTGTTACTGGGTTTTTGGGTCTCGTGGATAATTGAAAGCATTCTGTTTGGGTTTCTTAAGTAAATGTGAGAAAATGGTGTCATTTTAAGTTCTGGGTCTTTTGGTTTTGATGGGATTATTGTGTTTTTGGTTTCTGAGAGAAAATATTTGGTTGTATTTTGTTGGGATTGTGACAGATTTTTGTTTCGTATTGGCTTGAATTTGGGTTATAGTTTTATGAGTATGTGGCTAAATAAGTTAAAGATCGAATATGTGTTTATGTATTAAACGTTTGGTACAATCTATTTGTGTAATTAATTTATTGTATGTTCATCAAAGAGTGGAGCTTTATGTCTCTCTTTCTGCATCTATGTACTTTTTCTATGAGTGCAGCTTTTCTTTCTAATTTTGCTCTTTTTCTTTGTATGTAAATTCTGGAATATGAATATCTATTTCTTACAAATTTTGTAGAACGAGACTGTGTGGAGGTCTGAAAGAGAGAGATTTCCATGTGCAGTGGGTCAAAGAGGAAACCTTCTCAAACAGGTTTCAGCATGGCGGGTGGGTTTGAGAAACAAGAGGCTTTGCAACCTCGCTTTTCAATTTTGCTCGAATTATCGGCCTCTGATGATTTAACCGGTTTCAAAAGTGCTGTGGAAGAAGAGGGTCTTGATTTTGACGAGTCAAGCTTGTGGTATGGGAGGAGAAATGGGTCAAAGGTGATGGGGTTTGAAGAGAGGACACCCCTCATGATTGCGGCCATGTTTGGAAGCAAGGGTGTGCTGAATTATATACTTGAAACCGGTCTTGTTGATGTTAATAGGGCTTGTGGTTCGGATGGAGCCACAGCACTTCATTGCGCTGTTGCTGGGGCTCTCCTTGTTCAGTTGAGGTCGTTAAGCTCTTGCTTGATGCTTCTGCTGATATTAATTCTCTTGATGCTAACAGAAAAAGACCCGGTGACTTGATCACCCCAGTTTCAAGTCCAGCCTTTAATTCTTGGATGAAAAAGTTGGAGGTCATGCTGAAGGTCTTTAGTGGTATTGAGGAAACATTTGGTCTGCCTGATCAAATTGGTGATGAAATGGAAGGACCAGAACAGCTAGAGGCTTCATCGCCTTGGGTCTCAAAGGATGCAACTGAAAAGAAAGAGTATCCAGTTGATCTCTCTCTTCCGGATATCAAGAATGGGATTTATAGCACGGATGAATTTAGAATGTATACGTTCAAAGTCAAGCCTTGCTCAAGGGCTTACTCACATGACTGGACGGAGTGTCCATTTGTTCAACNTCCCTAGCTGTGTTCGTGTGTGATTCTATAACAACTAAGCAGAGAGGAACAACTAAAGCTGTGAGTTGTGACTAGTTTGTGTTTAGCTAGTCTTGCTCTATCTGCCATTTCTGTGCTCTAAGGTACTCTTTTGCTCTTATTGATACTTATATTTGGTGTTTCAATGAGTTTTTGTTACTGGGTTTTTGGGTCTCGTGGATAATTGAAAGCATTCTGTTTGGGTTTCTTAAGTAAATGTGAGAAAATGGTGTCATTTTAAGTTCTGGGTCTTTTGGTTTTGATGGGATTATTGTGTTTTTGGTTTCTGAGAGAAAATATTTGGTTGTATTTTGTTGGGATTGTGACAGATTTTTGTTTCGTATTGGCTTGAATTTGGGTTATAGTTTTATGAGTATGTGGCTAAATAAGTTAAAGATCGAATATGTGTTTATGTATTAAACGTTTGGTACAATCTATTTGTGTAATTAATTTATTGTATGTTCATCAAAGAGTGGAGCTTTATGTCTCTCTTTCTGCATCTATGTACTTTTTCTATGAGTGCAGCTTTTCTTTCTAATTTTGCTCTTTTTCTTTGTATGTAAATTCTGGAATATGAATATCTATTTCTTACAAATTTTGTAGAACGAGACTGTGTGGAGGTCTGAAAGAGAGAGATTTCCATGTGCAGTGGGTCAAAGAGGAAACCTTCTCAAACAGGTTTCAGCATGGCGGGTGGGTTTGAGAAACAAGAGGCTTTGCAACCTCGCTTTTCAATTTTGCTCGAATTATCGGCCTCTGATGATTTAACCGGTTTCAAAAGTGCTGTGGAAGAAGAGGGTCTTGATTTTGACGAGTCAAGCTTGTGGTATGGGAGGAGAAATGGGTCAAAGGTGATGGGGTTTGAAGAGAGGACACCCCTCATGATTGCGGCCATGTTTGGAAGCAAGGGTGTGCTGAATTATATACTTGAAACCGGTCTTGTTGATGTTAATAGGGCTTGTGGTTCGGATGGAGCCACAGCACTTCATTGCGCTGTTGCTGGGGCTCTCCTTGTTCAGTTGAGGTCGTTAAGCTCTTGCTTGATGCTTCTGCTGATATTAATTCTCTTGATGCTAACAGAAAAAGACCCGGTGACTTGATCACCCCAGTTTCAAGTCCAGCCTTTAATTCTTGGATGAAAAAGTTGGAGGTCATGCTGAAGGTCTTTAGTGGTATTGAGGAAACATTTGGTCTGCCTGATCAAATTGGTGATGAAATGGAAGGACCAGAACAGCTAGAGGCTTCATCGCCTTGGGTCTCAAAGGATGCAACTGAAAAGAAAGAGTATCCAGTTGATCTCTCTCTTCCGGATATCAAGAATGGGATTTATAGCACGGATGAATTTAGAATGTATACGTTCAAAGTCAAGCCTTGCTCAAGGGCTTACTCACATGACTGGACGGAGTGTCCATTTGTTCATCCGGGGGAAAATGCCAGGCGGCGTGATCCTAGGAAATACCATTATAGTTGTGTCCCTTGCCCTGAGTTCAGAAAGGGGTCGTGCAGACAAGGAGATGCTTGTGAGTATGCACATGGTATTTTTGAGTGTTGGCTTCACCCTGCTCAGTATCGTACTCGTCTCTGTAAGGATGAGACAGGATGCACCAGAAGGGTCTGTTTCTTTGCTCATAAGCCGGAAGAGCTTCGCCCTCTTTATGCTTCCACGGGTTCTGCAGTGCCCTCTCCTAGATCTTTCTCAGCCAACACTTCTCAGCTGGATATGGGGTCTATCAGCCCACTTGCCCTTGGTTCTCCATCCAGCATGATGCCCTCAAACTCAACACCACCCATGACTCCCTCTGGAGCCACTTCTCCTATGGGTGGAACCATGTGGCAGAACCAGTCAAGTCTTGTGCCCCTTCCTTGCAGCTTCCTGGTAGCCGGTTGAAAACTGCTCTCTGTGCTAGAGATATGGAATTAGACCTTGAATTGCTTGGGCTTGAAAACCAACGTCGCAGGCAACAGCAGTTGATGGATGAGATATCTGGTCTCTCCTCCCCATCTGGCTGGAAGAGTCCTATGTCCAATACTTCAGCTTTTGCTGCCTCATTGGGTGATCGAACTGGGGAGTTGAATAGGCTTGGGGGAGTGAAGCCTACTAACCTTGACGATTTTTTTGGTTCTCTAGATCCTGCCCTTATGCCTCAATTTCAGGCACTTTCACTGGATGTCTCAGTGCCCCAATTGCAATCTCCTACTGGGGCCAAGAAGCGCCAGAACATGAACCAGCAGCTCCGATCAAGCTACTCTACTGGCCTTTCTTCCTCTCCTGTGAGGGCATCTTCATCATTTGGTGTTGACCCATCTAGTGCCGCTGCAGCTTTGACTTCAAGGTCTGCTGCTTTTGCAACGCGGAGCCAGAGCTTCATTGAGCGAAGTGCTGTGAATCGTCATTCTGGTGTTTCTTCACCTCGTGCTTCTGCATCTGTAAGGCCTTCTGCCTTTTCAGACTGGGGCTCCCCTGATGGCAAATTGGACTGGGGACTACAAGGAGAAGAGTTGAATAAGCTGAGAAAATCAGCTTCATTTGGGTTCCGAAGCAGTGGCAGCAGTTATGCAACAGCTGCAGCCATGATGCCAGCAACTGTCAATGAGCCCGATGTCTCTTGGGTCCAGTCTCTGGTGAAAGATGTCCCGCCTGCAAAACCTGGGCAGTTAAATTTTGAGAAGGAGCAGCAGCAGCAGTGTCATCTTGACACTGGAGACTCGGAGATGCTCCCAGCCTGGGTGGAGCAGCTGTACAAGGAGCAAGAGCAGATGGTGGCATAAAAGCATATTCAACCCCCAGAATTGCCACTATTTTAATCTTTTAACTAGTTTTTGCCATTTTTTTAATCTTTATTGATATTAATCATAACTAGGTGGCAGGACTGGAGAAGGGGAAAAAGAATATAACCCTAGGGAGAAAACAAAGAACTTGGGCAGGATGAAAGGTTTCTGCTCATACAAATATTAGGGTTCTTAAGAATAATAGGTTTTAGGTTTTTCTTATTAGCCCATTTTTCTCTTGTTTTGGTTCATGTCTTTCTTTGAGTTTCTATTTTCATCCCAAGTTGAAAGATTTCTGAAGCATAGGATCTTTGGTGGGTGAGATTAGAGATGCTGATAAATACTTAATATGTCATTTTGTTATTGAAAATCGTAGGCGTAACAATGTCTTGGGTTCTATATTGTTGGTGGGTTGTATACATAAAATGTATTTACAAGATGTTTCTTTGATAAGTTAATCTCTGTTTCTCATATGAATTTGATGTGATGCTTTCCTTCTCTGGAAAACAGTGATTTAACCTTTGGTTCTTAATAATTGGTGGGATGGCTCTTCCTAACTCATTTGGCCACCTTTATGCTGTTAATGTGTTTCCAGGTAGTTGCTAGCACTAGGTACTGTGGTATGGGAGTTAACTATCATCTACAATAGCTTTAAGCTGGAACCAAATGAAAATGGATATTACTTTCATTTCAACTTTCTAGCTGTAGCTTGAGATTGATATTTCATTCTCTCTTTTTTTCCTCATCTCTCCTCTCTGTTTCCCACCTATTTCCTTTTTGAATTTTGCACATTACTTTCGGCATTCAAAAGGCAAGATTCATTGGCTGCATAATTTTCTAAAGGGAGAATGTTTAAGCACTAAAGAAAAAGGCAGTACCAATCCCAATAACCAATCTTGGTGCCTTTATAAATCAACTTTTCTTGTTAGGTGTGGCATATGGAATTGGTAGGCCGTCATCCAGTACAACCTATGTCATTGTTCTTCAATCCTACCAACTGAACCACGATGAATTCAACTGAGAGAAAGGAAAAAAAATAAAAAATAAAATTGAAGCTTCACCAGGGCATTGCCTTGCCATTAATATTTAGGTAGGACTTTATCTGGTTAAGGAAGTTGGATTCTTTTTCGTGGTATTTGTTTTTAGTAATGTCAAAAATATTATAAATTTAACTATATACAATTTTAAAAATAATGATAATCATATTTATTGCCAGATTAATTTGTAAATTTTATATAGCTAATTTGTAGCATCTCCTCCATTCCTTTTTTTTTTTACTAGTATTTTTTTTTTCTCAATTCCTAGTTTTTTATTATTATTATTATTTTTTATAATCTATTATATATATCTTATCAGTTCAGTTTAAAAATAATAATTTTTTAATTACAAACTTTAATATATACTATTCAAAAAAATATATAAACTTGTCAATAATTTATCAGTTATAAAGATTAAAGAATTCAAAAATTGCATAGAAATTTGCAGTCTTTCTCACAAAGAATCATTACTTTACTTATTTAGGCTTACCGGATTTTAATCCAAATATGTTTTGAATTACGTACAATCCCATGAATTTAGCATTACAAAAATAAAATAGATAGATATATGAGTAAATTTTTAAATCTCGATTTTTTGTGATCAATATGCAACCAAACTTGTCACGTCAATATTATAAAAATTTTATATAAACAAAAGTATGATAAATTAATATAATAGGCTTTGTATAATGACCTAATAATGTTAGTATCATAATATTTTACGCAATTTTTATCACAACTTGTCACGAGTTGTAAGTAATGAAAATGTGAACCCATATGTATCAATTATTTATCCTTATTACCTACAAGGCTACAACTCGCCACATAAAAAGTTATAATAAAAATTGTGTAAAATATTGTGATATTAACATAGCTATTAGTTTTTTTTTTTTTTTTTTTTAAAAAAAAGAAAGAGCTTATAATAACCTTGACTCGTTAGTCGTATATTTGAAACATCAAATTCAAGGAACACAAAACTGTCTATAATTCACTACTAATAAAATAATCAAAATTTAAGATACAAGACTGTCTTTGCCTTTGTTTTCTTTTTGAGTGTGTAATGTTGAAAATGAAACACAAATATTATTTATTTTCAATAGCTAATTTATATAAGGAGAAATTTTTTTGACAAATTCATTATTGAATTATATATTTTTTTCTTATATGTTTCTTATATGTCATCAATAATTTTTTTAAATTGCAAGTTTAAAATTATGCATAAAATAAAATCTTATAGATTATATAGTAAATAATATCTAATTGATATAAAATTTAATGTTTATATTAATGATGATGCCGAAAAAATCAACAGTGAATTGCACAATGCTCATACCCTCGAAACGACACCTGCACAGAGAAAAGAGGACCTAACAGAGAGCACCGGTGTAGTGCCGGCCAAATACCCTCCGAAGGTTAAGTTAGAAAGTATGCTCACAACTCTAGAGTGCTAGAGAGGGTTAATTATGCGTACCTCGGCTTATGAGGGTATTGGGGCTTTTATAGTGGCTTGAGATTGACATCCCTTCCTTGATGCAGAAGTCTTTTCCTTATAGGACTCTTCCCATGGAGTCCAAAACGTGATGAACAAGTCTCCTCCTTACGCGGAAGATTTTTACCAAGTATACCAGATCTCCGAAGTCCTACTAGCGCAAGGACTCTATTTGGGCTCTTACGAGAATGGGCCAAAATATCCCTCCTTAGGGGCTCAACAGGCCCATGGATAATCTAGCCCAGCATAATTCAGCCCGTCCGTGTCCGGCCCGTTCACATCAGGTCCGTCCATATAGGGCCGTGCAAATGGTGGATCCGTCTATTCGGTCTTAAGAGATTTTTTCCCCTTTCAGCTGCCCCCTCACCCGATGGGTCCGTCAGCACATATGAACGGACCCATGGGGTGACGGATTTAAAACTAGGTAGCCTGTCTGTAATTTTTCATCCGTACAATGCTGAGTCAGGAGCGGGCGCATTTAACGCGGTGCGCCAAATGTCAATTTGCTAGTGGCTGTTGTTTTGGAACGAGGCGTCGCTTCGTCTTCCGTGCACTCCCAGTATAAATATGAGACCTCCGCCTCTCATTTCTCCACTTGCTGCTGGAAGAGATTTGTCAGAGCGAGTCCGTCAGGTCTGTCAGAGCACAACCCGTTCACTCGAGCATCCGTCACTTCGTCGTTTCCTACTACAAGCTCTTGGTGAGTTATTTTATATCCGTCCTTATTTTTTTCTTTTACTTGCACTTTTAATGAGTCCGTCGTTATCTCCTACCCGTCAGAGTCTTAGGTTCTTTAATTATATGTAGGAAATGTCTAGTGCGTCAAGTAACCAGTCGGTCGTTCCCGACGGGGCGGACTACGAGGGGATATATCCGTCAGGTCCCAAAGACCAAGACGTCTCGAGCGAGAGTAGTCCGTCGTCATCTTCCTCGTCCTCAACATATGAGGGCTTGGAGGTGATTGAAGCCCAGGAGGTCCCAGATGACGAAGAACAAATAGTGGGGTCCGTCGTAGGGGTTGATGGACTTAGGGAGTTCATCTTGCCCCCAGAGTGGACGGTCCACGCTTTTATGTCGACCATCAAGGAGGGTCACTTTAACACAATAAGGGACCGCTACCAAATTCCTGACCATATCCCACTCCGTCTACCTTACAAGTCGGAGAAGTGTTATTACGAAGGAGTGGACGGAGTGGGCGTGTACGAGTCGGTGTTAAAGGCTGGGTTACGGTTCCCATTGAGTTCACTACACCGCGAACTCTTAAGTTACCTAGGCATATCCGTCAGCCAGGTATCCCCAAACGCCTGGAGGGTCTTTATTGCCATGGAGGTCCTGTACGGAGCCATGTCGGACGGAGCGAGGAGGCTCACAGTAAGAGAGTTCCTTCATTGCTACCGTCCAGACGAAATAGATAAGTCAAGGGGCATGTATAGCTTCGTCCCTAGGAGTCCCGTTCTGAAAGTCATCTACGAGACCCCGGACTCAAACAGGGACTGGAAGAGTCGTTACTTCTTCATGGAAGGAGACGACTGGATGAGTCATGCAGGGGAGACGGACTTCATGCCCGTCGACACAGTTTGGGGCATTTTAAACTCATCTGGTATGGTCCGTTGTAAACCACTCCGTTCATTTATGTAAATTGTAATGTTTTTAACCTCCGTCTTCTATTTTGCAGTTCGACGGCGTCCCCAAGTTACACTCGAGGAGTTTAGTTTCCTTGAAAAGATTTTTTCCAAGACAACTCCAGAGGAGAGGACGTGGGCCAAGCTCGTCAACCTCAATACTATTCATTGGTATTGCGACGGTCCTGAACCCACCCCGGCAGCCCTAAAGTACGAGAAAACGACCCGTCTGCGTAAGTCCGTCCTCCTTTTGCCATTTTCACTCCATTTTTTTTTTTTTTATTGCTCCATAATCCGTCATCCTTTTTTCAGAGATGGAGGATGCCAAGAGACGAGCGGCCATAAGACTTCAAGCCGCGAAGAACAAGAAAAAAGGGACGGACGCCATGGGGACGGGCTCTAGCAAGCCCTCTCTAAAACGGAAGCTGCCTATGAAGGGTGACGGTCCGTCTAAGCAGCCCAAGGTTCCTTTGGACCCAGTCCTTGGCTTGATGGCTGAGGGGAGCAAGTCAGTCCCTCCGTCCAAGCACGGTAAAGGCAAAGGGCTGATGACGGGTCAGCCAGGCGAGCAGAAGAAACCACCCGTCTTGCTCCGCGAGGATTCCAAGTATGCCTTGGAAAGGATGTCGTCGATCATCACTACCGACGACTTCGAGGATCTTGGGAACCACTCGACGGAGGCGATGGGAGAGACGGCCCTCTTCAGCATTGCCCAGGTAATGATCCGTCCACCTTATTCCGTCCGTTCATCCCTTTCTTGCTTTATGTTTTGCTAACTTATTTTTACCGTCTTCAGGCTATGATCATGACGAAGGGCCTCATGGGACGGTGTCTTAATCAAGAGACGACCATTGGCCGACTCCGTGAGAAGGCCAAGGTGACGGAGGGGGATCTGCTCGACCTGAAGGCCTGGAAGATCACTCACGAGAAAAAGCTGGGGATGGCCGAGACGGCCCGGGATGAGGCCGTTCAGATGGTTGAAAACCTGAAAAAAGCCTTAGTGGACAAAGACAACGAGGTCCGTCATGCCAAGGAGGAAGCCGTACGAGAGTACCGTGACTCCAGTGAGGTTATCGCGGAGCTGAGTGTAGTCTACAATGACGGGTTTGACGATGCCCTCCGTCAGGTGAGGAGATTATATCCTGACCTGGACTTGTCTGCCGTTTCCGTCTCTGCCCCGGAGCCGTCTACTGCCCAGCCTGCTCAGACGGAGGATACCGACGCTCTTTTTGATGAGGATGGCGTCGTCCGTGAAGCTCCCTTGGATCATACCGCCGTGGATAGCAAGGTCAAAGATGCTGGGGACCGTCCAGATGTAGAAGAGGACGGAGCTTGATTATGCCAGCTCTATTTTGTAAAAATTTTTTTTTTTTTTTTTTTTTTTTTTTTTTTTTTGGAACAATTTATGACACCCGTCATGTTTTACGGGGTTTATTTATACATTGACTGTCATGCTTTTTATAAACTAAGTCCGTCATTTCTGTGGAATGCATTTTTTTTTAACGTATTTTTATGCTTAATTGTGGTCCGTCCTGTTTATTATAGTACGTCCCCCACACTATTTGCTATTGAATGGTTCGAACATGTCCGTCATGTACGATTTGAATCCATCCATCATGTCGGTTTGTTTATTGAACATGCTTTTTCTGCATAATTTGAAACCAACCGTCAGGTAGGCTATGCTTTGTGCCAATCCGTTGGGTATCGCACTTCGTGTTTTTTTTTTTTTTTAGGTCTGTCCGTTTAGCGGATGTTATCTTGGGTTCGCTTATTGTACGGAGTTTGTGGAGTCCGTCTGATCCTTTTCAAGTCCGTCTACTATTTGGCCTAGTGGCTTTTAGTCCTTATAGGATGGTCCTTGTCCTCTTGGGATGATCCGTCCACCTTGTGGATGGTTTCATTTGTCCGTCCATTTATGGACTTAAGTTTTCATCCTCCTGGGATGATCCGTCCACCTTGTGGATGGTTTCATTTGTCCGTCCATTTATGGACTTAAGTTTTCATCCTCCTGGAATGATCCGTCCACCTTGTGGATGGTTTCATTTTTCATCCTCTTGGGATGATCCGTCCACCTTGTGGACAGTTTTATTTTTCATCCTCTTGGGATGATCCGTCCATCTTGTGGACAGTTTTATTGGTTCGTCCATTACATGGACTTAGGTTTCCATCCTATTGGGATGGTCCGTCCACCTTGTGGATCGTTTCATTGGTTCGTCCATTATATGGACTTAAGTTTTCATCCTCTTGGGATGGTCCGTCCATTAGGTGGACGGTTTAACTGGTTCGTCCATTATATGGACTTAAGTTTTCATCCTCTTGGGATGGTCCGTCCATTTGGTGGACGGTTTTATTGATCCGTTTATTGTACGGATTTATACTTGGGATGGTCCGTCCATTTTTGTGGACGGCCTTCGGGACTTATGATACAAAACAGTTTCGGCAAAGTACACTTTGTTACCTGAAAGAGGTCTTTATAGGAAAATGGTGCCTGCCCCCTTTAGGCTTAAAAAGGCGCTAGTAGAGAGGTTTGTTCAAAGTAAAACATTGAAAAAGTTAAAATTGTTCTTCAGAAAATAAAAACTACTAAAAACTTTAGATATAAGCTGGAATGCTTGCGGCGGGTGAATATCTCTTCTTGCTGCATCTACTGATAATACCTCCGTAGATGCTCAGTGTTCCACGGGTGCTGCAGTCTCCGTCCGTCCATGGTTTCGAGATGATAGGTTCCTTTTCTCTGCCAAGACGAGATCTTGTATGGCCCTTCCCAGTTTGGACCAAGTTTTCCTTGTGAGGGATCTTTAGCTGCTCCTATAACCTTCCGAAGCACAAGGTCTCCGATCTGGAAGTCTCTGTGTCTGACTTTGGAGTTGTAGTATTTTGCCATGAGATTTTGGTATCGAGCTATCCTCTGTTCAGCTGTAGTCCGGGCTTCGTCGACTAGGTCTAGCTGCAGTCGCAAAGCTTCTTCATTCTTGCCTCCATCGTAGCTCTCCACTCGATAGGTTGTAAGACCTATTTCTGCTGGGATGACGGCCTCGCTACCGTATGTCAGTCTGAAAGGTGTTTCCCCCGTCGGCGTTCTCGCCGTCGTGCGATATGCCCATAAGACACTTGGTAACTCATCGGGCCATATACCTTTTGCCCCCTCGAGCCGGGTCTTGATTATTTTGAGCAAGGACCGGTTCGTGACTTCGACTTGGCCATTCGCCTGTGGATGCGCGGGCGACGAGTAATGATTCCTTATGCCTAACTCTGAGCAAAAATCTCGGAACGCCTTATTGTCGAACTGTTTCCCATTGTCGGAGATGAGGACCCTTGGTATCCCGAATCTGCATATGATATTCCTCCATACGAAACCTCTGATGTTCCTTTCCGTGATAGTTGCTAGCGCTTCCGCTTCGACCCACTTGGTGAAGTAGTCGATCCCTACCACTAAGAATTTTAGCTGTCGCGCAGCCGTCGGAAAAGGTCCCATGATGTCTAGTCCCCATTGGGCAAATGGCCAAGGGGCCGTCATGGGGGTCAGTTCTTCGGTCGGTTGCCTAATTAGGTTACCAAACCTCTGACATTTGTCGCAGACCCTGACATAGGCTTGCGCGTCCTTCTGCATCGTGGGCCAATAGTATCCAGCCCGGATCAGTTTGTGTACCAGAGATCGCGCCCCCGAATGGTTTCCGCAGATGCCTTCATGGACCTCTCTCATTACATAGTTTGCCTCCTTGTGACCCAAACACCTTAGATATGGTCGTGAGAATCCCCTTTTGTATAAAATGTCATTGATCATTATGAACCGCGAAGCCTGCACCTTCAACTTTCTGGCTGCGTCCTTGCTGTCCGGGAGCGTGCCTTCCTTTAGGTAGGCTAATAGGGGTGTGGTCCAATCGTACTCTGGATTTACTTCCTGCACTTCCGACTCACCGTCAATGATTGAGGAGTATTGGATGAAGGATAACACCCGATCGGGGGTCGTCATGGTCACTGCGGAGGCGGTTTTTGCGAGCCGGTCAGCATATTCATTCTCCTCTCTTGGGATCTGGACGAATGTGACCTGGAGGGAGTTGATCCGTCTTCTGACTTCTTCTAGGTATTTCTTCATTTTATCCCCCTTGCATTCATAGGTGCCATTAATCTGATTGACTACCACCTGCGAGTCGCAATGAATAACCATGGCCTCTGCGCCTGCTGCTTTCGCTAGGTCTATTCCTGCCAGTAATGCCTCATACTCGGCCTCATTGTTGGTCGTCGGGAAGTCCAAACGAATCATGCACTCGATTATGTCTCCGTCAGGGGTTTGAATTACTACCCCGGCGCCCCCCGCTATCCTGGTTGATGATCCATCCGTGTGGATATTCCATAGTCTGAGGGCTTGTGGCCCTTGCTCCCCTGTTTGCGTATATTCGGCGATGAAATCAGCTATGGCTTGGCCTTTTATTGCGGTTCGCGGACGGTAGTGTATGTCAAACTCGCTCAGTTCTATTGCCCACAGGGCCATCCGTCCGGCTGCTTCGGGGCTGCTCAATGCCCTTTTTAGGGGTTGATTCGTTAGGACGATGATGCTGTGGGCTTGAAAGTACGGTTTCAGTTTTCGAGCTGCGGTTATCAGCGCGAAGGCCAGCTTCTCCATGTGGGGGTATCTTTCTTCAGCCCCTCTGAACCCTCTGCTTACGAAATAGACGGGCCGCTGAGCCCCTTCCTCTTCCCTTACCAGGGCCGCGCTTACTGCCACCCGCGAAGCGGCCAGGTATAAGTAGAGATCTTCCCCTGGTTTGGACGGGCTGAGCAAAGGTGGTGAGGAAAGGTATTTCTTTAGGTCTTCAAATGCCTTCTGGCACTCCTCCGTCCACTCGAATGATTTCTTCAATACGCGGAAGAAAGGTAGGCACCTGTCTGTTGCTTTCGAAACGAACCTGTTCAAGGCGGCAACTCTGCCGTTCAGACTCTGTACCTCCTTAATCGTTTTTGGCGGTTCAAGCTCCATGATGGCCCGTATTTTTTCTGGATTGATCTCTATTCCTCTTTGGGACACCATAAAACCCAAGAATTTTCCCGCCGTTACCCCGAATGCACACTTGTCCGGATTCAGCTTCATGTTGTATGACCGTAGGGTGTCGAATGTCTCCTGGAGGTCGCTTAGATGATCATTTTCGGAACGGCTTTTCACCAGCATGTCGTCAACATAGACTTGCACGTTTCTCCCAATCTGGTGCGCGAACATCTTGTCCATTAATCTTTGGTATGTTGCCCCGGCGTTCTTGAGTCCGAACGGCATCACTTTGTAGCAAAAGAGGCCTTGGCTGGTGACGAAGGATGTTTTCTCCTGATCATGTTCTTCCAGCTTGATTTGGTTATAGCCCGAGAAGGCGTCCATAAAACTTAAGAGCTGGTGTCTGGCCGTTGAGTCGACCAGTGCATCTATCCGTGGGAGGGGATAACTATCCTTTGGGCATGCCTTGTTAAGGTCTGTGAAGTCGACGCACATCCGCCACTTTCCACTGGCCTTCTTGACCATGACCACGTTTGCCAACCACTCTGGGTAATATACTTCCCTTATAAAACCTGCCTCCAGTAGCTTTCCGACCTCTTGCGCTATCGCTCTATCCCGTTCAGGAGCAAAAACTCGCTTTTTCTGCCTGACCGGGGGGGTTGAAGGGTTCACACTTAGCTTGTGGACTATGACGGAGGGGTCGATTCCGGGCATGTCTTCATGGTTCCATGCAAAGATGTCCTGGTTTCTCCTGAGGAAGGTCACGAGGGCCTGGCGCACAGGTTGGCAGGCCAATGTTCCAATTCTGGTTGTTTTCTCTGGTTTGGACTCGTCGAGTATTACTATCTCCATCTCTTCAGCTGGTTCCGTGACCGTCCGCTGTTCTTCTAGACACATCGTTTGATGGTGATCTTCCATTTCTAGCATGGCAATGTAGCATTCTCGAGCGGTTGCCTGATTTCCCCGCAATTCTCCAATCCCATAGTCCGTTGGGAATTTGATCATTAGGTGGTATGTGGATGTTACTGCTTTCCATGAATTAAGCGTAGGTCGTCCGAGGATACCGTTGTAAGCGGATGAGCAATCCACTACGAGGAACATTACATTCCTAGTGAGTTCCTGCGGGTAATCACCCACCGTTACCGGGAGGATGATAGAACCTATTGGGAATACCCTGGTTCCTCCGAAGCCGACAAGGGGAGCGCTTGCCGGCTCCAATCGTGCTCTGTCTATCCCCATTTGCTGGAAGGCTGGATAGTATAGAATGTCTGCTGAGCTGCCGTTGTCGATTAGCACTCGATGGACGTTGTAGTCCCCTACGCGTATGCTGACGACCAGCGCATCGTCGTGCGGATGATGAAGCCTCCTTGCATCTTCTTCGGTGAATCCTATAACAGGGCTCCCCATCCGTGTGGTGTTGTGCCCCGGGCTCGTCATATGGACGTTCAGGACCGATCTTAGGTACATTTTTCGAGCCTTTTTGGAAGAACCAGTAGATGCGGTTCCCCCCACTATCATCCTTATGTCTCCCACGGGGGGTCTTGGACGCTCGTTGTCCCTCCGGGGGGCTGGCTCTTGGCGATTATGGTCCGTCTTCTCCTTGTTAATGAATTTCTGCAACTTCCCTTGTCTAATGAGAGCTTCAATCTGGTGCTTTAGGTCGTAGCATTCGGCCGTGTCGTGGCCATGGTCTCGGTGGAAACGACAATACTTGTCTCGCGACCGTCTACTTGGGTCGCTCTTCAGTTTTCCCGGGAATGTCAGCTTCTCCTCGTCTTTGATTTGCATCAAGACTTGGTCAATCGGGGCGTTCAGGGGAGTGAAACTAGTGAACCTTCCACTCGGGGGTTTCGAGCGTCTGTCGTCCCTTCTGTCCCCTGTCCTCTGTCTTTTCGGCCCTTGGTCCTGGCGCATGTCCGCCTGGCGGTCTCTCTTCTTGGGCCTTTCCTCCCGCGCAAGCAGCGCGTCTTCAGCGTTCATGTATTTGGTGGCCCTGTAGAGTACTTCCGACATGGTTTTGGGGTCGTTTTTGTATAGTGAGAACAAAAACTTGCCCTCCCGCAATCCGTTCGTGAAAGCTGCCACCAGTATCTTGTCGTCGGCTTCGTCAATTGAGAGGGCTTCCTTATTGAAACGGGTTATGTAAGATCTTAGCGTCTCGTCCTCTCTCTGCCTGATGCTCATCAAACATGCTGTAGACTTCTTGTACCTGTGTCCTCCTATGAAGTGCGAAGTAAACTGAGCGCTTAGTTCCTTGAAAGTGCTGATTGAGTTCGGCGTCAGCCGACTGAACCAGATCCTCGCGGAACCCTTCAATGTAGTTGGGAAGGCCCTGCACATGATTTCGTCCGGTACCCCCTGTAGATGCATCAAGGTTTTGAAAGTTTCCAGGTGATCAAGAGGATCCTTCATCCCGTCATAGCTATCTATATTCGGCATGCGAAACTTGTGGGGCAGGGGGAAAGAGTTCACGGCAGCAGTGAAGGGTGAATCGGTACGATTGACCAGATCGTCAAGGTCACTGGATACTCGCCCCTTGAGGGCGTTCATCATGACCTCCATTTGTTCCCTCATGGCCTGCATCTCTGCAGCTATATGTGGTGGAGTCGCATCCGTGAGGGATGGCATGCTCACATGCTGCCCTTCCGGCCTGCTTGGGGCGTGGCTGCCCTCAGGTCTCTCCTGATTCCTGTTTGGAGCACTAGTCCCTTCCTGATCTTCTGGTCGGCCATTTAGTGCTGCATTCTTCTGGCGCAGCTGTTCTTCCAAGTCGAGGTTCCGTTTGGTGAGACGCTCCACGGCGGCACCGAGAGTTTGAACTTGTCTCTCGAGGGCAGTCGTGGGTGGTTCCTCTCCTTGTACGTCATTAGTAGTTGCCATTGAGCGAGTGAGTACCATGCAACCTTTTAGTCCGGGAAACGATAATGTGGCTTAATCACTTAGAGGCGTTTCCCACAGACGGCGCCAACTGATGATGCCGAAAATATCAACAGTGAGTTGCACAATGCTCGC
Source organism: Quercus suber (assembly GCF_002906115.3). NCBI lineage: Eukaryota > Viridiplantae > Streptophyta > Magnoliopsida > Fagales > Fagaceae > Quercus > Quercus suber. The sequence continues at coordinate 1,096,731 of NW_027069480.1, forward strand.
ACCCTCGAGACGACACCTGCACAGAAAAAAGAGGACCTAATAGAGAGCACCGGTGTGGTGCCGGCCAAATACCCTCCGAAGGTCAAGTCAGAAAGAGTGCTCACAACTCTAGAGTGCTAGAGAGGGTTAATTATGCGTACCTTGGCTTATGAGGGTATTGGGGCTTTTATAGTGGCTTGAGATTGACATCCCTTCCTTGATGCGGAAGTCTTTTCCTTATAGGACTCTTCCCATGGAGTCCAAAACGTGATGAACAAGTCTCCTCCTTACGCGGAAGATTTTTACCAAGTATACCAGATCTCCGAAGTCCTACTAGCGCAAGGACTCTATTTGGGCTCTTACGAGAATGGGCCAAAATATCCCTCCTTAGGGGCTCAACAGGCCCATGGATAATCTAGCCCAGCATAATTCAGCCCGTCCGTGTCCGGCCCGTTCACATCAGGTCCGTCCATATAGGGCCGTGCAAATGGTGGATCCCTCTATTCGGTCTTAAGAGATTTTTTCCCCTTTCAATTAAAAACATAAATAACATGCAATCCAACAATTAAATTTTTAAAATATGTAATAGTATTAAAGATATTGAGTAAGATTGTTTATAACTAAACTTTAACCTTATATATAATATGAGATAAAAACATAAAAATTAGTTTATTTTTAAAAAGTTGAAAGTTAAATTATTTAAAATAAAATTAAGATAAAAATTAATATAAAACCCGTATACAATAGATAATTTAAGTAAAAATTAGTAACTTTTAATTGGCTATCAAGGCTGGAGCACACTAAAAATAATTTTTATTTTTATTTAAAAAAAAAATTAAACTCAAATGCAAATGCAAATTCAAAAGAAACCCAAATGCGAAACCCAACAACTAAATTCAACGAAGGGGCCCACCGGTGCATAATATCTATATCCAATCGCCACAGCCCAGACTAAGAAATAGCCACGTGTCAGTAGTCCAATAGAAACGGCATCACCAAAGTAGGAGGTATTGAGATTCCATATTGTCACGCGTTGTGCAAATTTTGGCGCTTGTGGATGACGTGGACCTACCTGCACCTTCTTTCACCCAAGTTTTCTTCTTCTTTTTTTTTTTCTTTTTTTAAGTTGTTCCCAACCCAACGAGTACTTCGTGGCAGAATTCTTTTTACAGTCACGAGCTGTCACTTGTAAAAGCAGTGAATTTCCTTGAAACTCTGTGTTTTATTGGACACGTTGGCGATGTTAATTTGTCTGTCATCTAGAGGTAGCGGATGGGTTGCTGGGATATCAGTTATGATTTGGATGTGTTGCGCAATGGGCACCGAGGAATTCTTGTTTCTTGAAGCTATCGACCTGACACGATGGTTTCTAGAACGGTCGGAATAATTATCGTATTTTTGGTCGGAATAAACTATCTATCCTTCCCTACAACAATTTTTTTTTTTAATTTTTTTTTTTATTGGTAGAAGAGAAAATTCATTAAAACTAAAGAAAAAGAATGGTCGCGTGACAAACAAACCAATTTGGTCTGGGTCCGCAATATCTAACAAGTCCACAAGTGAACTTCCATACAAAATAAACTTAATTGCCCAATCTAACTACGCCATCTACACATCTATTCACTTCTCAAAAGTAATGGTTAAATCTCACATGGAAAAATTAGGAAACCAACTATATACAGTGATTCACGAAAGAAGAAACAACATTGTTAGAAGAATTTGGATTAGCAAACAGGCTAACTATAGCTTTAGCATTTAATTCTATCTCAATAGTAGAAAACAAAAGATTTTGACAAAGGAAGAGGTCGTCTCTCAAGGCCCGTATTTCGGCTAAAAAACTTTTGGCTATACCAATTTAACCTTGGACCCAAATTCCATTGTCATCTCAAATAATGCCCCCACCCCCCTACCAGCCCCAAGTTGCCAATGGAGGAGTCGTCGGTATTTAACTTCACCAAACCCTTGCTAGGTCTTTTCCATCTCACAAGTTTGATGACTTGTCTTGCAGCTTGATGGGGAGAGTGAGTGCAGTGAACAAACTCCAATATATCATGTGAAGAGGAAAAAAATCAATATCGTCTATGAGACAACCAAAGAAGAGATAAATTACTCCCGTTCTTATAGACGAGGATAGTCAGCATTAAAAGAGTTTCCCAAAAATGACACGGGTAATAGCTCACCTTATAAGCAAGCAAAAGCGCAATGGACGGACCAATAGGCAAAAGGACATTAAATCCTATAATGCCCCAACATTTATTGCCAATGGATACAAGACCATTAAGGTCAACATTTACCCCCATAATGAGGGGCAACGACCTATAAAAAGGCACAAAGAGCCAGAACAAAGGTACGGAACTCTTGTGCAACATATGCACTACAACTCTCTAGCCAAAGAGCAAAACCTCCGTACATTTAAGCTCTGATCTTACTAACTAGCTCGTCAAAGGCCCTTTGGCACACACCACACCAGTGTGTTTTGAGAACCTTATCCTTTTTTGCAAGATCTCACGACTACTATGTTGAGGTCGTCTATCCATATAGATGAGGAGTTCAATTGAGGATTTTCTGCATCATTACTATGCATAATATCTCCAACTAGAGAGGAATTGAGAGGTTGGTTTTGAAAAACAAATTTGTTCATTTGTTTCCATAGAATCTAGATTGCAAAAAGGAAAACAAACTTCCAAGGTGGTTAATTTAGGGCGAGACCTGAATCCACTTTTCCGTTACTAGCTAACCAGTCTGGCAGACATCCACTTTTATTCTATACTAACTTAATTTTTATCAATAAGTCCATATTTTCATAGGCTCTACTTTTCTTGTGATGGTATGTGCTCAAGTGGTGTGAATAATAATTGCTTTTTTAGATGGTTAGAAATCTCCTAACTATTACCTAAATTTCTCCCCTCCCGTGTTAAATATATTAGCAACGCAATGTGTTATACCATGTTGTATATGTTAGTGTAGATGAGGAAGGGGAAACATAGAATAGGAATATCAAGAACACGAGGGTTACGTGGTTTAACCTTATCAGCCTACATCTACGGATCTCTTTGGGGCTACATCTTTATTATATAAGAGTGTAATGCAAAACTTGTGTTACAATGAACTATAACATGAATATATATAGATGACTAAACCCTAGACTACTAATACAAGTAGGTATGGGCTTGGGCCTATTACATTGAGCTAATATGTCTAATATATCTCTAACATTCCACCCAACTAAGTACCTAGGGAGGTGTTATTAGACCAATTGGGTCATTGGCAACAATAATTGTATTTAAGAAACTAGAATTTTATGTGAAATTTTCTTTTCCTATGACATAACTATTTTTTTTTTTTAAAAATTGATAAAGAATAACTGAATTTTTACATTCAATTTAGAACAACAAGTTTACGATAAGGGTGCAGCTTGGCTTGTAAAGAACGAGACTTCCATAAATTTTTGACATGACAATTGGACTGACTAGGGCCTTCTTCATGACTCAATCCATGGCCCTCTCAACAAAGATGAAAACAACCTTCACATCCATGATGCTTAGGACCTTCATGGTAATTGGAACCTTAACAAAATTTCCTTTGTCCTCCTTAACTGAGCTAACGAGATCATCAAGGCAAATCCCAAGCCCTTCCACCCCACCCAATTAGATTGCATTAGCATTCCTCCCCCAATGAACAATTCAATACACACTCCACTTATCAAATTTTTCTCAAGCTAGATCCACAAATCTAAAACCCCTCCAATTAGACATGGCTTTGGAAAATCTCTACCATGCTAAGGATCACCACCTTTCTCCAGCTAACTAGTCATAATGCCCTTCCTACTAAAGATCTCATCACAAGAAGTGTCCCTTTTGTCGTACTCCCCAAAATTCAACCTTTTACATCCTAAGAGATTGCCTTTCAGTTTTACGTATTTGGACTCAGCCAACCAATCGACAAGTCCCTAGGGCTTCCATAAGCAATCCATAATGAAATGAGTTTGATTAATGTCCTCCTCCCTATTAGAAACTTCATGCCATCCTAAAATCACTTGGAGCTTTGCCTCCCCCATTACAGCTTGGGCCATTTGGTCCACTCCCAAAAAATTAGCCATGGAAGGCCTTTGCTTTAAACTACACACAATCCTAAAATAGATCAAATCCCTTACTTTAAAACCTTTAGGACCCATTTGGATTGAAAGGGAAGGAGGGAGAATAGAGTAGAGTTGACAAGAAATTAGCCTAATTTTTTACCAACTCTACTCTACTCCACTCCCCTTGAATCCAAATGGACCATTATTCTCCTTACCCCTCAAAGTAACGTATTCCCAACAAACCAACAACCTCATTATATGGAAACCCCTTCTAAGCTTCTTCAAGCTCAACACTAATGGATTTGCCCATGCAAACCAAATTGAGCTAGTGCCGATGGACCATTTGAGATTGTAGAGGGGCTTGGATTAGTGGCTTCTCCAGAAGCATAAGCCCATTCACTCTATGGTAACGAAACTTAGGGGTCGTTGATGCTCATTTTGGCAGCCCAGTAGTAGGAAGAAGCCCAACAATATGGGCAAAGAAGAGTTAGTGGGTTGATAGAAAAACCATTAAACTCAAATGGCAGGAACAATGGATTATAGACCCATAAAGTAAATAAATGTGCCTTGAGCTTGAGGAAAGCAAATGGGCCTAAAGGAGCCCAGAGAGAGAAGTAGTAAACCCATGAGCATTATCTGATGTAGAAAAGTAAGGATGGGCCACAGCAAACTCGAAGTAATGAAATAAGAAAGTAAGGGGTTTATGGAAAGCCCATGAGCCCCAAGGATGAAGGATAAGATAATTGGGCCAGGGAAGTCCAAAAGAGTTAGTAAAAACCCATGGGAATGCATAATTAGAAAATGGGTCAAGGATGCCCAAGGAAAGCAAATGGGCCCAGGATGCCCAAGAAGAAAGAAATGGAACAAAAGAGCCTACAAGCAATATAATAGGTCAAGAAAACCCAAAGTAGTATGAGTATAAATCCAATGATCATACTGAGTCATTGAGAGAAGAACAGGCAACAAGCCCAAAAGAGGCCCAACAAGCACGGGTTAAATAATACCACAGCAGGAATAGCAGAGTGGTACGACAGGAATGGCAACAAGATTATAGAAGGAGAAAAGAATGGGTTAAGGAGGGGAATACCCATAATCAAGCAAGGCCTAGCCCTTCAAAGGAGCAAGCCAATAAAGAATGGAAGATCAGAAAACAGTTCACGCCATAAGAGGTCAATAATGAGCGATAGAATGCACAAATGAGCCTCCAGACCATGGCAAACGCATGAGTTGACAATCTTTTAATGTACACAGAAAGTGGAGCACGCACAAGGCCCATGCACTACCAACCTATACTCAGCCAATACAGGATTTATGGGTCACAGGTCAGAGGTAAGAGAGGGTATGGTCTGGCAGTAGGGAGAAGGGAAAGCCTATTCTGGGGTTCCTGTTCAAATTCTTTTGGGGGTGATATCCTGCTAGGATGACATACCACCCAAAAGAAGGAACGATGAGTTGGAACCACTAGATGTATACCATGAGGGATAGCAAGAGAGAATACCCACACTATGGTGGATAAGAATGCAACAGTAACTAAGCAAACGAAATAGCCTTCTTTGTCTGGTAATGGGGAGTGGCACAACCAGCACATGCAAGTGGTGGTGATTGAGCAACAGACAAACCAGTGAGTGGTTTGGAAGGACACTCAAATCTAGACAAAAGTAGTTAAGGGCTAAAATGGTAAAAACCAATCACGGTGGGTAGTATATAAAGGACCCTCGCTGTGCACAATATCATTATCAAAAAGGTAGTAACCACTAAGAGAGAATCACAACACCACCATCACCATAACACTAAACAAGTAAGCACTAAGAAAGAAAGGAAATGAGTGGGGGGAAAGAATCAAGGAGAAATAAAAGAAATAGAGAGTGTAGAATGGTAGGTATGCACCAATAAACTAATCCTTTCTCTCCCTCTAAAAGCCTACCCTCTGTTGAGGATAAAGAACTCGATTGGGCACAAGCCATTCAGGCCCGTTCCCTCAAAGTGGATAATTTCTATGGTAGGATCCTCCTGTGAAGTTACCCACGTTGAGAAAATGGTTCCCTCCTTGACCTTAGTCCCATAACACAACTGAACACGGCAAACTGATATTTTTTTCCTTCTTTGATTTTATCACTTATTGCTATTGCTTCTTCTGTTGTCTTTGAAATTTAGCCTATAATATGTTTCTTGCTGCCATATCGTTCTTTTTTCGCTATTTTTAATTATGGATCTCTTACTTTCTTTGACTAATAGTAACGTATTTCTTTTATCATTGCTTTATTGCATTTATTTTCCATAACTCTTCTGTAACAGTTTTGCTGTCATGGGCATGTGACTAAAGTTTCGGCAAACGGGGCATAGTTTGTATGTAAGCCGAATCAAGGTGAGTTGCAATTGGACTGGTCCTAACTCTCTAATCTAGAACACTTGGGCCCGGTGCAGCAAGAGGCAGTCCAACCTAAAATCACAAAAGGCCCACCACAGGGGTCTCCGTGATGGCTTCACTCTTGTAAAAGAACTTAACATTTGAAAACTACTCATCAAAATAGATGCTAAATTTGTCATTAGCATCATCACATCATGATGATCTATGACTAATACTTCTCATCCTTATAGTGTTCTAACCTTTCATTGCATGTCCCTCCTCCAGTGTTTTGTTGAAGCTTATATACATTACATTCACTGTGAAAGGAATCATTGCACGAACCTTTTGGCGAAAGAAGGATTGTTATGTACCCTAGAATTTGTTCTAATTAATGTTTAATTAGTATATTTCCCTTTTCACCAAAAAAAAAAAGTTTATAATTATTTTAATAATTTATTAAGGTGATAAGTTTTTAATGGACAAAATTTAAGCACATTACCCAATTGTCTTTGAAAAAGAAAACATTATTTATGTGTCATTGATCAATACAATTATGTATTTAAAATTAACTAGTAAGTTACTCGTGTAATACATGAATAATATTGTAATGTTTTATGTAAGATAGTTTTAGGGTGTGTTTGGATACCGCTTATTGCTGAAAACTAAAAAAACACTGTAGCAAAATAATTTTTTAATGTGTGAATAGTGTCGTGAGACTCAGTTTTAAATTTTTTTTGCTGAAAATAGTACATGCGAATCTCGTGAGCAGTGCACGGGACCCACTGTTTTTCAGCAAAACACAGGAATGCATGGAAAACATGCGTTTCAAATGCACACTTAAAGAATGTTGTATAAGTATTATGGCATAATTGTTATAGAATTTTATTTGTAATGAGTTCATCATAAAATGCAACAATTATAAATTGTACACACATATCCATTATAATTATTCAATCGAAGTAAGGAGAAATAAAAAATAAAAATAAAAACTTTGGAGAAATATTATTGAATAAAAGTTTATATAAAATTTTTATTTATCTTTCTCCTTAATTTTAAAACAAAAAACACATCCTAAACACCCACAGTCAATTACATCATTTACAAAATTCATAAATCCACAACGTCCAACCTTAAAATCAAAATAGTAATTGTCGTTGTCACTTAATATAAAATGCAAGCCTCCCTTCCTTGGTTGTAGCCAACTCATATGGGGTAGGATTAGATGAAATAACAATGTTAGAGCTCGAAAGATTGAAGGTAAATGACATCATTTTTGGTCGTGTGTATTTGACATGGGATGGTTTGAAGGGTTATGGGTAGGTATATATAAATGAATAGAAGTGCAAGAGGTAAAAATGATGAATTAAGGGTGAAAGAAGAACCCTAGAAAGTTTAGAGAAAAAAAAATGAAGAGAATATACAGCTGGCTTTTCTTATTTTTGAAAATTCGGAAAAGAAAAGCATCGGTGAGAAATTCCAGGGAAAAATCAATGCGTACCTTCCAAATACACTATTGAAGAGAAAAGCTGGAGCAGCGAATGAACAGTGTAGAGAAGGGAAGGGGTAGAGAACAAACGAAGCAGCAATTTTTGTCTCTCTTTTTCTATGTATAGCAAGGCTTTTTTTTTTTCTTTTTGGATAAACTGTATAGCAGGCGTTTTGTTTGTATGGTTAGTTTTCTTTTTTATACTAAGAGACTATTAAACAGTGTTTTAGCATTGATAAATAGTGTCAGGGGGTTCTTTTTACGTTTCTTGTACCTTAGACACTCGTCTTGATGTTTTTGAACAACGATTAGTCTAGGCTTTTTCTAAAAAGGAAGTTGAGTTTGGCGCTTCGCAGAATAGGCTCCAAAGTACCATCCTACCGCTACCAATTTGTGTGCAAACGTTGAGTTCAAGTCTAAGGGAAGAGGCTGCAAAGTGGGCTTATCCTCTGTTTCTGCCGCAAATGGAACTTTTCTCCAGTTTCTGCCACAGGCCTGACTTTTCTGCTGTGCGGTAAAACTTTCTGCTGTGCAATAAAATTTTCTATTGCGCAGTAAAACTTCCTATTGTGCAATAAAGCTTTCTGCTATGCCTGCTATGCAGTTAAATCTTCTGCTGTACAGTAAAGCTTTCTGCTGTGCAGTAAAGCTTTCTGCACTTTTTTGCAATGTGAATGACTACTCTTTATTTTTTTTACTGCAGAAATACTTTTCTACTTCCTGCACATAAATTAATCTAAAACCTAAAGAAAATACCTATCAAACAAATGTTAGTTTAAATGGGTTAGTATATTCTCAAATATATATATACATACATCTATGTGTATATATACTTATTCGTACTCACATATACATATATAAAATATATGGCAGAACATAAGTTACAATGTATGCATGTGCGTATGGCAAAATAATGATTAGTTCGTATCAAAAGTAAAACACGTGATAACAAAGAAATAAGAAAGTTTCGACAGAAAATGTTTAGATAGTATAATAGTTAATATGGTAAACATAATAAAAAGGTGCTACAACAGAATGACTAAATACAGCTGATATAAGTTATAATGAGAGAAATCAAATATATTTGCAATCGAAATCAAGTATTGAATCTTCCCATAGAATAAGTAAACTAAGAAGGAATCTAAACCTTAATTTGAACAACTTTCTCATAGGCTTCTGCCATCAAACTTGTGCATTTTGGAGAATAAGCCTAAATGGCTACTAGCTATTACTTTTGGAGACTTCAAAGAGTGGGCTTGCTAAGAGGGAGAGAAAAGATGGTCTATTGATGCATGCCCCTATTCCTGCCGTGTTTTCTCTCTTCGTTTTACCACTTTCTTTCTTTCTTTCTTTCTGTCCGTTCTTTTTACTCTTAGTTGCTTACTATTTTCTTGCTGTGAGTTGTTTTTCTTCCTTGGGTATTTTTCCTTTTGAATCCCTCTCTCCCTAGATGCCTCTCTCTCTAAGTTCCTCCCTTAGGTTCTTACTGTTCTCTCACCATGGGTTCTTCCCCTTAAATGCTTCCCCCCCTTCCTTCATCCATGGCTACTTCTTCCTTTTATAGCAAGTTAATTCAATGGGATTTGTCCCTCTTACCCCTAGGGCTTTACCAATTGTTTTTGGCTTATTGTAGGCATTCCTTTAGGACTACCGACCAACCCATTGGTTGCCTAGCCACTACCTCTGCTCAGAATACATTTGCTACACCATTACTCATTTCGTGACAAAATTCCATTTTGTTTGTTTTTGTTGTATACCTCTACCTCTGGGTTCAAATGGATAAGGATTGCGTTACCTTACTACCTAACTCTATAGCATGCATCAGATGGTCCTAACCATCTATTACTACTTTTGGGTGAGATACCATCCTAGTAGGGTATATTCCCAAAAGAGGTTACGGCTGGAAACCAAATATAGACCCCCTTTTCCCCTCACCACTAAACCACACCCTTTAAATCCCCTTGACCGTGGGCCTACTTCCCTTGTATTGGCTGGGTAAATGTTGATGATGCTTCGGCCCTTGTGTGCTTGCTCCATTATCTTCTGTTTTTGTCTTCTTTCGTTCCCATGTCGTTTCTGCTATAGCATATTAGCTTTGTTTTGTTCTGCTGCAAGTCTCTATATTATTTCTTCATGTGCTTCCTGCTGTGTTTGTCATTTCCTTTAGTTTGGCTTTTCTTTCCTTCACGCAATTCTTGCTACTGACACTTCCTACTATTCCTTGTTTCATTTCATCGTGCTACTTCATATTAGTTTTCACACTTATCTTTTATACAAAAGGATTTAGGTCTTTATGGGCCAAATAATGTTAACTAGATCAAAAGGGTCTTAGGCCCAATTTGTCTTAATCTGTCAAAGCCATTCTGCTAAATCTGTATTCTGCTACAGATTTGTAATCTACTGCAAATTTGCGTTTTGCTATAAATCGCTTTCTCTTGCACTTCTTTCTTTAGACCTTTCTTGCTTTTCGGTCTTCTTGGTGGGTCTTTGGGTCTTGCTTTTCATTAGGCTTTCCTCCGTATGGGCTTTTGGGTACATATTCAAAAAATGGGCATCAACAAACAATATAATATTTCGCTTTTTAATTATAACGTGGCTGAAAATTAGATGATTTTTTTTCCCTACATGGCAACACAACACCTTAATTGCAGAAAAGGCTTCTGCTTTTATATTTAGTACATGATATTGATTGGAAAACCTAATATAAGCTATTGTACCTAAGTTTTACCATTTTTCACATAACCCACCACTTATAACCAATCACATAAGAGAGTTGTGGCAAGGTGTGTGGAATAAGTTTTAGTCTTAAAATTTTTGGATAATTTTTCTTCGATACCACCCTAAAAGACTACTATATTTATTATTAATGTGACAACATGGCAGGTGACCTAGTGGTAAGGGACTTAGGTCAACAAGACTCTGGCCTTGGGTTCAAGTGCTCCCCTCTAGTAAGCGTGTTGGTGCTTATCTTCTTCTTAATTGCCCTAAGTGCATGGGGGTTTCCCATCCCTTTATGCAATTTTTTAACCAAAAAATGAAAAAAAAAAAAAGTTTTGGTTAATGTAACTTCATTCTCACTTTATGTTACAACATGCATCATTTTTGCAGTACACTAAGTACAATATGTCAATTGAACAATTGTGAAAAAAAAATGTTTAAAATTTGTCCATCACTATAATTTTTTTTATTTTACAAATTCTTTTCCAAGTTAAACTACAATTTTCATACTTGATTTATGCATGAAAAAGGCGCTGCCTAAAGGACATTCCACTCCTAACTTCTAATTATATATTGGCTCTTGAATTCAATCTACTTAGGATTTGTTTGGGATCTGTTTATTTTTCTAAAATTGAAAACTTTTTGCTGAAAGTACTGTAGATAAAGGTAAAAGTTAACTAAAACAATACAGTATGACTCATGAATAGTACCAAAAAGTGTAGTGGGGCCCATGAATAATAGCAAAAATAGGCTGAATAATAAAATAAGCTAACTTTTTAATTTTCGCCAAACACACACTTAGGGGCTGTTTGGATCATCAATTTCCATAACTCATAATTCAAAAATGGTGAGACCCATAGCGAGAAGTCCGTTTGGGAGCACCATAACTCTGTTTCCAGTTTTTTATTTCCATCACTCAATTCTCTAATTTTTGAGTTATGAGTTATGAAAACTGAAAACACATTTTTTTTTCCTTTCTTCTAATCTGCTCATCTTCTTCAATTCTTCCTTTTTCTTTTTTTTCTTCTTCTTTCACTGGGTTCAAGTTTCTGGGTTTTTTTTTCTTCTTCTTCTTTCACTGGGTTCAGTGATCTGGGTTTTTTTTTTTCTTTTTTTTCCTTTCTTCTTTCACTAGGTTTGGGTTTCTGGGCTTCTTTCAGCCAAAAAAAAATATTTTCATAGGTCCCAAATCTACTAATTATTATTTTATTTGAATGCAATGTAACATGTCGTTTATGCTTTTTTGGTGGGCTCCTTTTTGATCGCACACCGACGACTTTTCTCAACTTTGACGGGTTCATACTTCATAGTCAATTGGCCTTTAATGAGGGTGAGCAATCTAAACCGTTCAAATTGTTTGACCCATCTGGCTGTGAAACATTTACAATTACATACATCACAGTGGGCCCAATAGCAATAGTTTAGTAAGATTAACGGAGAATATGAGAAGAAAGGACATCCGAGCTTTCTTTGAAGTATCTATATGCTTTATCCATTCAAATTTGGTTGTCCCTTACTCTTTGTCTTATACCCAAGCTTCAAAATTCTCCTTCTCTAATTGGATATTCCTACCTCATCTTTACATTATTTAATACCATATAATATTATTATTATTATTTTGTGTCCTTTTGTAATTAAAATATACGTTCCTAATTCATCACATTTGTCTATGTTTATCACTATCAAGGAATTTAGGGATCAAGGAAAAAAAAAAAAAAAAAAAAACCAATTTTGACTTGGCATGTGAAAGAACTGTGAGAGAATTGAGACCCTACATGTAAGTGTCAGTCAAGAAAAAGCATTGACAGTGTCCATAAATGGTTCTTAATTCAAACCCTTTAGAGGGAAATTTAATGTCAAGCAGCTGATTAACTAGGCCACTCCACCGTAATGAATTAAAATGCTCACTGTAGGGGATATATAGATGTTCTTTTCGTTTTAAAAGATGAATGTAGTTATAACTAAGGTCTAACTGCACTTAAAACCCTACATGTAATGTAAAGCTTCCATCAAGGAATCAAGGAGGCTCTTTAATGCGGGTTGGGGAAACTACTATTTTAGTAAACTACTACCTTACTTTGAAACTTTGCCTACAAGTGTGCAAGTGCAACTAGGGGTTGTTTGTACATGAAAGTCAAGTGAGAGTGACACATGCATGTGAGAAGGGCAACTTTGTATAATACGACTTTTGTTAACTGGTGTGCCTTATTATAAANCATTTGTCTATGTTTATCACTATCAAGTATTTTAGGGATCAAGGAAAAAAAAAAAAAAAAAAAAACCAATTTTGACTTGGCATGTGAAAGAACTGTGAGAGAATTGAGACCCTACATGTAAGTGTCAGTCAAGAAAAAGCATTGACAGTGTCCATAAATGGTTCTTAATTCAAACCCTTTAGAGGGAAATTTAATGTCAAGCAGCTGATTAACTAGGCCACTCCACCGTAATGAATTAAAATGCTCACTGTAGGGGATATATAGATGTTCTTTTCGTTTTAAAAGATGAATGTAGTTATAACTAAGGTCTAACTGCACTTAAAACCCTACATGTAATGTAAAGCTTCCATCAAGGAATCAAGGAGGCTCTTTAATGCGGGTTGGGGAAACTACTATTTTAGTAAACTACTACCTTACTTTGAAACTTTGCCTACAAGTGTGCAAGTGCAACTAGGGGTTGTTTGTACATGAAAGTCAAGTGAGAGTGACACATGCATGTGAGAAGGGCAACTTTGTATAATACGACTTTTGTTAACTGGTGTCCTTTTTAAAGAAGTTATAGAAGTTAATAAAAAATTAAAATTTTAATTTGAAAATGATTCGGATCATATCAAAGTGGTTTGACTATATTATTAAATTCTACCTTAGCGGATGTTGAAAGTTAATAAAAACTTGTTATCCTATGTGAGGCATGTGATAAAAATAAGATTGCCTTTTACCTATCTTAAATGTTATAACTGTAGCATCCCATATTGCAATGTAGTTTTCAAATGATAATTTAGCTAAAACATTATAAGTGTTACATATTGTTTGTTAAAACAAAGTTTGACGACAAACTTATTTCAAAAACTAACATGCTTCCGTATTGGTTTAGACTACTTATTTTGGCTATAAAAACTGACATATTTCAAAAATCTAATTATTAGATTGCATATTATTTATGTTTTTAACACGCATGTCAAATTTCATACTAATCAGATGTTATTTACTGTTCAATCCATAAACTTATTTTTTATGCATAATTTGTTACTACAAAAACTAGAAATTTAAACATTTGATTGATGACATAACTATTAATTTTTGATCTTCTGAAAATTTTGCTAGCATCAAGGATATAAGAAGAAAATGTAATTTAATGGTAGATTTGTTCTCGACTATAACTAAGTTTGTAGCCAAACTTTGTCCTTGTTTGCTACTCTTTGGCAATGAAATCTTTGTTCTTATTCATCAAGTACAAGGAAAGTAGTAATTTACTAATTTTTGCATAGTATTTTGATTAAAATTTGCTTTAAGAACTGAATTAGTTAAACTAAGATTTCATTTATCTTATTCTCATTCTCAAAAAAAAGAAAAAAAAAAAGAAAGAAAAAAGATTTCATTTATCTACATCGTAAAAGAAAAGGGTAAAAGATTTCGGTTCATATACTATGTATTATAAAAATAAAATAAAAAGTTCATATACCATATGTTAAAGTCATCTATACTTTTCGCATGATGATTACTCCATAAGTATAAGTGTTTGTAAGGTGTAGGGGGTAAAGGCCGGAGTTCAAGTCTCCAAGAAGGAGCTTCACACACATATAGACTTAGATTAGACTAGAATAGAATTTATATCTTGTATTAAAAAAAAAAAAAGTCCTCTATACTTTTCCTAAGAAAAAAGTCATCTATACTTAACATTAAGGGGCTGTTTGGATCACTTTTTTTTATCACTCAATTTCTGTCACTCATCACTCATCACTTTAAAATACCACACCCGTTTGGCACCATCACTCACTTGCCATCACACAATATTTTTCACACTGTTTGTGGGTCTCATAACCGTCACTTGGTGCAGATTTTTTTTTTTCCAGTACCCAGATCACCCGAACCCAGTGAAAAAAAAAATATTGGGACCTATGAAAATAACACATGCAAAGCAGAGGCCTTTGAATGATGTCACTTTCATGGGTAGACGAAAGAGGCATTTGATCTTGATGTCCATGTAATGTAAATGTACACATATATCAATACAACACTATCCCAGCTATCACTAGATAGATTCTCGTAAAATTGTGGAAAAATTAAAGTTGTTTGGCTCGTCTATACAAGAAAAAATCAAGTAGGTCTGCGTCAAAATAAGTAGCCTATTGATTCTCAAAAAAAAAAGTAGCCTATTAATTTATAATAATACCACTTTTTAAAACCTTAGTTTTTTTAATTTAAAAAATTAATTATATTTTTGTCAATTATATAATTATAATTATATTTTTTTTGTAACATTAAATTATTTTTATTAAAAAATAGAATTTTTTTAAACAAATAAGCAAATAATTTTTTTTAAAAGTAGTTCAAATTGTGTGCTTTAGTGACACTATTTAGCTCCCCTCATTAAAAAAAGAAAAAAAGAAAAAAAATCTAACAATTTCCTTTATTATTAAAAAAAAAAAATCAATAGTTTCTTTTCTTTTTCATTTTTTTTTAAGAAGAATGAGATGAGTAGATAATGACATTATAAGTGTAAACCCCACGCCCACCTTTAAAAAAAATATCCGAAATAGTTTATACATCTACAAAACCAACTTTCCCACTCAATAGTCAATATATAAAATTCTTAAAACTATAGTCATCTTTGTGCAGAGTCTTGAAAAAAGGTGATCTCGGGGAGGGATGTCCCCAAAATTTTTAAAATTCCCCCTAAATTTTATAAGCTATAACAACATTTTAAAGAAATGATGATATAAATGACTTTCCCAAAATATTATCATGTCCTTTATCTTTATATTTTCGAAAATGAATAAAATTTGTGCGTGTGGTAAATAAATATGATCAAGGCTAATGGCAACAGAAGATTGAGACCTGATAGCCAAAAAAGCAAATCATGGCAAGTCATTTGTGGTTTATTAGCATTCATAAATTGCAATTAAAAATTGAAAGCTTTTGAGTCTAACTAGTGTTGAACCTTGATTTCAGTTTTTGCCTCTTGAGATCGATTCATTTTGATCTTAATGAAAATGCGGATGAAGCACAAACAATCTCACTTGATACAGAAGTGCAAGCATTATATGATTGAAGTTTCTTGTTATTGTAGACTGTAGAGTAGTACTCATAATAAGAAAATAGAAAGAAAAGCTGAAGCGACCTCTCCATAGTATATATAATACATGTTTTAAGGTCAAGGTCACGGTATGAGTGACATCATTGCTTAGTTCAGCAAGCCAACCAAAGTGTCTGGTTTTTCTTCTTGTCTAAGGCTGATCTCAAACAACGACCTCTGTATTCTGTAGCTAGCTAGCCGCCTCGACTTACTTACAAATAAAAAATTAAAACTAGAAAGTAAACCTACAAATGTAGTTGACGAAAATACTATTTTCGTTCTTATATTTTTATTTTGTTTTTATTTTCATTTTAGTCTTTATTTTTTATTTTATTATTTTTAGTCCCTAAATAAAAAAATAAAAAAAAAGTTCCATTTTGATCCTACCATTACTCACTCAATGGAAATATACTAGGTGGCCAACGAAATGCTGACATAGCCAATATAATAATATTTAAAAATTACTTTTTTGGCATTAAAAAATTCTATGTCAAAATAAAATAATAATTAAAAAAGACACATCAACATCCACATATACCTTTGATTCTACGAAAAAAATAATTTATCCATTTTAAGAAAATAAAAAATAAATAAATAACAAAATTAGAACCGAAATACACATTAATTTGGATCTTTAATATGAACACATAAGAACAGCAACAAATCTTTCTTTGACAAGAAAGATATGTTGTTGGGTTTGTGTTTGTATTCTTGCTAGAAATCGCTTTCTGTTTGTGTTTTTGTGTTTGGTTGACAAGAAAATGCTAGAAAATCTGGACATGTGTTCTTATGTTTAAATCTGGGTTTATGTTCTTTAGAGTTTTTGTTAAAGATGAACACATATCTAAATTCATGTATTTTTTGGATTGTAATTTTTTTTTCTTTTTTTTTTGTTAAAATTGATAAATTAATTTGTTTTTTTTTTTAATAGGAGGTTGATGTGGCATTTTTATTATTATTTTATTAACCACGTCAGCAATTACTGTACAAACAGTGCACTCCATTCACCACGTAGGATATTTCCGCAAAGTGAGTAACGGTAAGAACCAAAATGAGACATTTTTTTTCATTTAGAGACTAAAAGCAATAAAATTAAAAAAAAAAAAATATATATATATATATATAAACCAAAACAAGAATATAATCAAAATGTAAGAATGAAAATGGTATTTTTGCCAATATAGTTCTTTTACCACATGCAAGTGTGGTACAGCCACAAGAATTTCCTGGAAGACCCATCACTTCGAACTAAGTGTCAAGGGTATTGGATTTGAGTTCTAATACTGACTCATACTTTTTAATATATAGAAATCGTGGTAATGGAGTCGAGTAGTGGCACGCCCAGCTGCGTGCTGGTGGTACTCATGGACTTGTCAAAAACCCCAAGTGACAAGGTACAAAGGACATGAAGCAATGATTACAAGTGAGTCTCTTTTTTTAATCTTCTCCACAAAAAAATTATTTAAAAAAAAAAAAAAAAAAAAAAAAGTCCTCAAAGTCATGCCACACGTGGCCTCACTTTTGCAGTCAAGAAACATGATTTAGAAAAGGAAAACAAAACAAACCCTTAAGAATTAAGAAACCGTTTGTTTGAAAACAGGCCCACAAAATGTGGGCCCTCACATGTAGGTCTGGCCCAGTAACATTCTGCCTTATCCTGAATAAAGATTGGGCCTGTGCAGAATTCAGACCTTTCGTGCGCAAACAGAAGGGATAGAATTTTCTTGCAGATCAATTTCAACGAACTCACTCCAAACCACTGGGTTCAGAAGACAGTGAACTAGTGAATATGTGTTTTTCGTTTGGTAATTGGTGTAACTTATTTTGGTGAGTGAGGTTAACTAAATTGTTTTAAAAAGAGTGAGATTTTAAAAGGTTGTGTCTTATACTCAATTAGCTTAAATCCTTCTAACTTGAAAATCCCGACCTTCCAAAATCCTAGACTATCGAGTTTTTACAGAGATTAGAGTTTTTAGGAAGAGTTTCTTATCTTAGGGATGCTTTGATTGATCTTGGCTCTAAATTTTTGGGGATATTTGCCATATAGCAAAATTTCAAATTCTATTTCATTAGTAAACATGTTTTTGAAATTATTTAAGAAACTAGCATCTCGAGTTTAATGACAAACTTGAGCTTTTAAGACTTGAGTTCTAGTGTTGAGGTGAAAAAATTTATCCACGTGGAACTCAAGTTTCTTAGACTCGAGTTCTATAGAAATAAATTTGAAGAAACCAAACGAAGAAGAAGAACCAGATACAAAGAAGACGAAAGAAGAAGACGGACGATTTGGAAAACGCTAATCTGAAGAAGAATAGAGGAAGAGGAAGATGATCTGGTTGGAGAAGAAGAAGAACATAGCACAATCTGATGAAAAAGAAGAAGAAGAAGAACAAACGCTTGGATAGAAAATGGTGGAATTCTAGTTTTAAAAACTCGAGTTTCACGTAGATGTTTTCCATGTCAGATTGTTGCCACATGCAACTCAAGTTTCATCTTGGAACTCGAGTTTTAGATACTTGAGATACTAGTTTGCTAAATAGTTTTGCAAACTTGACTACCAACTAAAATGTTACAAAAATAATGATAATGCAAAAAAAAAAAAAAAAAAAAATCCTAAATTGTCACCTCAATCTCCTCTTCTTTGTAAATTTTGAGACTCTCCTCACTCTAGAACCCTATGTAATGTGGTTAACCTTGATGTGTGTGTGTTTTAATTATAATAATAACTTTGATGTATTTAGTAATTAACAAAGGGTTATTAACTTAATGCTTCTAAAAACTAGACATGGCAAAACTGGCAGGTCGGGTCGGGTTCGGGTCGGGTCAATCGGGTTGCGGGTCAAACGGGTCACGGGTCAAAAACGGGTCATTTTAAGCGGGTTAAAATCGGGTTCGGGTCAATCGTGTTGCGGGTCGGGTCGGGTTGACCCGTATTTTTCACATAAATTTTTTTTATTTTTATTTTTATAAAGAAAACAACATGTATCTGTTATTTGAAAAGTTATACAACAAATTACTTGATGTAAAATGCATTATTTTGAATTCACCACTTATATCAAGAATGAACTCAGTTAAACTTATTAATACTTATTCAACAATTTTAAAATTATACAAATCCTAACATTACTATCTAAAACAAAATAACACAAAGATAAGTAAAACAAATACACAAGTTTTATTTCTACACAATATCAACATTCCAAATATAAAACAAAATTACAAATGATTTATTGGATAACTCATTTAATAAAGAATAAAAATATATAAAAAATTTACAATCTTAAAAATTAATTTTATAATCTATTATCAGTTGTGGTTGACACTCTATTTCAATTTGAGATATACTTTAAAATTTGATTGCTTACTTATTTATACATGGTCTCTTTTATGAATATCACATTATTGTTAAGCAACACACACTCTAGGAAATATCATAATTTATTTTGAAAAGCCGTTTATTTTGGACATAAATTATTAAAAATAGGTCTGAGTATTCATAATTTATGCTAATTTGATACTTTAGCTTCACTATTTTCACACTTGTGAATATTTCTCACATATCTACAATTTTAAATCTATGTTTTTAACTCTACTGTAACCAGATTATCTTGACATGTATTTTGCTATTTGGTATCTAAAAATATTTACTCATTACAGAATGTTCAACAATTTATCTTTCAATTAATTTGCATATAGTTATATAAATGTATCAATTTTTTCCTTAAAGTTCACAATAAACAATTAAACCAATATATTCTTAGTTTTACTATTTTTTTACCAAAAAAAAAAAGTTTTAAAAAAATGGTTCAGGTCAGGTCGGGTTGAGCCGCAAAAAATACAGGTCGGGTCATTGGTCAACCCGTTTTTGCTTCGGGTCAAAAAAATTAGGTTCGGGTCATGTATTTTTCGGGTCGGGTCAGAAAATTCTGACCCGTTTTGCCATGTCTACTAAAAACCCTAAAGAAATAATAATAAATAATTAACCCCAAGGTTATTGTACTTAACTATCTAATTATTATTAATTTTTTAGTGTTTAAGGTTTTACACTGTAAACACCCCATTTGCAACCTATACTTTTATTTATTTATTACCTTTTTTAGAACTAGGGGGGAGAGTAGAGATAAGATCCCCTCCAATTAAGTCCATTTTTTTTATTTAGATGTAAGATATGTGACATTTAAAAATCCAAATAAATGCTATGTATGGCACATTGGGATAAAAATGGTAGGAAATTGGAGGACTCAATTGGAAGGAATCCTTTTCCAAAATGATTTTATGTTTTGCATTAATTTAAACCACTCACATGTCATCTAGATTGAATTCAAGTTTTCATGATAAATGCTCACATGTCATGTAAAAGTTTGCATCTAGGACTTACTTGTTTGCATAAACCTTCATTTGTCTAAATTCATATTACCCATATTCTGTGTCCCCACCATTACACCTCTATTACTCATAACTCACCACGTGGCAAGTTGTGGTAAAAGTTGTGTCATTTTATGTGTCCCTAGTATTTCTCAAGAGATAATTGGTTAAGTAGAAAAGGAAAGAAAGAGAAAATAATAAATGAAGAATTAAAAAGAATATTTAAAAAAGAAAAAAGAAAAAAGAAAAAAGAAAAAAAGAAGAGATAATGTTGTTTAATTTTAAAAATAAATGTTGATAACTTCAACGCGGCTGTCTTTTTTGGGCTTCATTGCTTGGGTTTTGGGGCAATAATCCGAAACTCATATGGAGAAGTAATGGCTGCAATGTTTGTCAAAGGGCCTTCGATCAGTAGCAGTTAAGAAGCAAAGGAGTTGGCTTGTCGAAAGGCCATTGAATTCTCTATGGAAGCAGGTTTCTCAGAGTTGATTATTAAAGGCGACAACACTACTGTCATGAAAGTAGTGCCGGGCTCATCAGGTGGTCACTCGTTCTTGGGACATTTTTATAAAGACATCCATTGCTGCCTTCGTGGGTTGCATTAAGTTTCTATAAGCTGTGTTAGAATAGGGGGAAATAAGGTAGTGCATATTTTGGCTCAATACGCTAGAAATATTAGTCAAGAGTTGAATTGGATGGAGGATTCTCCACCCCTTGTCCCAGAAGCCTTGTACTAAGACTGTTTAAACATTAATGAATGAATGTTTGCTTTGTCTTCAAAAAAAAAATGTTGATATGGTTTTTTTCTTTTTTCTTTTTGGGAGGAAAAAATGTTGATATGGTTTAATTATTAAAAACTAATCATTTTGAGTTTGTTTGGGTTGTAATTGTCACGTTATTAAGAGGAATAGACGGTAGGGTGACAATGTCAACAACCTCAAACGATAGAGATTAAAATCAAGTTTTAAAAATTAAGAGTAAAATCAAAATCCCCCAAACTTGGAAGGTATAATTAGTATTAGAGTAATAAATAAATAATAATAATAAGGGTATACTTGCACTTCCCTTTCTTGTGGTTGTAGACTGGGAGCCTGAGCCTGGAAGTAGTAGCAGAGCCAGAGAGAGTGAAGTGGGCCATCTACTCCAATTGTCCCAAGGGCATCAATTGTCCCAAGGGCAGTGATGGGCTTGAGGATTATTTTACGTTTTAAACCCAACAATGAAATTGGAGTTTTACTTAAGCGAATTTAATGGCCCAAGAGCTCTCATTTGACTAACGTTGTCATAAGCCCAAACAGCTAGGACGTTTACCACATTGCAGGATTCTAAATAGCTTGGAAATGAAGTAGTACAAATGGTTCTAGCAAGAATTTATAGATCTGGGAAGCTTAAAGAAATAGAAAAAGAAAAATTATACATTCTAGTGCTACTGCCATTCAAAACAAGACACAATGGTTGCCAAAAAATTTTTACCTGGATTTCATCTATAGCCAAACAAGGCTTTTCAAATGCCAAAAGCTATATGCAAAAAGCTACATTATACATATGTAATTACAAAAGGCACAGTGAGCAAAAAATTAATTCAAATGAACTCTAGCAGGAAGGCATGCTCCAAGTCCAGGAGCCTGTTCTACCACAAAAAGGCCTTCACAAGTGACTAGTTTCAGAACAGACTGAGCAGTAAGGTGGTACTTCTGCTGGGCTTCAGCAAAGCTCCTGCTGAGAACCTGTTCAACCCATTCCTCCACTGCTCTCTTCCTATCTGATAACCAAGCAGCTGCAAGTATTTGCACCATAACTTCATAATCAATCTCCAGCTTAACCTCCGATCCTAACGTCCTCTGAAACTGTAGGCTAATATCCTTCACTATTTTTCCAGCAAGTGCATCAAAATCAAATGGTTTAAAGTCCACTTTTTTATCCACTTTTTCAAAGAACTCCTCTAACCAAGCTTCTGAGTTCTCAGAGATGGAGTCACTATCGTAGTCTCCACAATTCACGTCCTCCATATCCTCTACTGGCAGATTCAAATCCAAAAAGGATTTTGATACCTTGCGTGCACATTTCTGTATCTGGAAGGTTTCACCCTGCTCCAGAGACTCACAGGTGTCAATCAACTTCCTTTTATTTACAGAAGAAGGATTTGAGGTTCCTTTTCTATGCGTTATTCTCACATTCATGCCACTGCTTCTGCTGGCATCCCTAGCAACACATTCATTTAATATCTTAATTTGAAATTTTTTGGCTTTGAGTATTCTTTCCTCAGAAAATTCCATGGGTTCTTTATTGGAAAAGAAGGTTCTATCACCCTTCGGGACAGATGAGGTTACCACAAAGATCATATTGTTGATGCTGATCTCTCTCCCATGCGAGTCTGCAAATTTACCAGTCCTAATGGCCTGAGATAAGCTACTTTGGGCCAAAAAATCAGCCTTATCTACATTTTGAAGGAAGACGACTGAACGCGATTTCTTGCTCAACTCCCCAGCTATATAATCAACAACAGTCTTTCCCCTAAACTTCACATTGTAACCGTCTAATTCTTGATGTTCAAACATTGAGTCTGATTGGTAAACCCTGTCTTGGGAGCCCAAATCCACAGAGATTAGGCTTTCCCTGGTGCCAAACATTCTCTCAGCTAGTGCTGAAGCAATTTTCCTCTTTCCAACTATGTCCGGTCCAAGGAAAGTGAGCCAAATGTCTCCAATGGGACCGGAGCCACGATGCCTTCCATTACCAGATCTGCAGCGAGTTATAGCTTCGCTAATAGAACATATGGCTTCATCTTGCCAGCAAACCTTTTCAGCAAGAAATCTCCTAAGGGATTTAAGATCACTTGGATCAGCTTGCCCTGCCATATTAGGACCAGAGCAGGAAGAGGAATGGGCAATTTGGTGAGAAGAACTTTCACTCACTGCATCAACCTCTGCAGAAATCGAACCTGAAAAGTGCTGAAGATGATCTTTGCAACCTGGTAATTTTGGACTGTCTGGCTCCTGACTGGTTGATGCATATAGTGTTCCCAGCCCCAAATCTGTAGTCACAGATGTGATGGATGAAGGTGATGCGCGGTCAGGGGGCAGACGCATATTGGGCATTGAGAACGTGGAGAGCCAAGGGCTCTCCACCTCAATTTGCTGACTCTTTGAAACTTTTACCGATAGCTCAGATTGAAATTTAGCATTTTTAGCATCAGAAGCCACTGGGATTTGTATGTTCTGTTTTAATGGGAAAAGTTTTTGCCAATCTGTGGCCATATGGGGGCTTGGATTTTCACATTGGCCTTCATTAAGAGTTGAATCTATACTTGTTTCCTTCCTATTTGTCATAAAATGTAAGCCCTCAGCAGATGGAACTTGGGACCTGGCATGGGAAATATCTAATTTAGGAAATGTTTGTGCTTGATGGAGATGTTGACAGGTACTATTCCATTTCCTTTGCAGCCCCAAAATTTTGGCATTCAATTTTGTTGAATCATCTTTGGTCTGCACTGAATAAAACACTCTTACATAAATATCATCACAATCTAATTATGAAAAAAGGGAAAATGATAAAAATTTTGAACCAGTTATGGAACACATAAGTGTTAAGCTCTTTTCTTTTTCTGTGTGTGTGTGTGTTCTGTGTTTGTGTAGGCATCTCTATGTTTCAGAGTGTGGGTGAACATGCACATCCATGCGTACCTAAGTCACAGAAATTATACTTTGAAGAGTTACACACCTTTGCCACATCCACTCCCTTTCCTGTGTCAAGTTCAGACATTTGCAACCGAGGAATGCTTTCCGAATACTGATCAGCACCTGAAATAGTCAATCCTCCCTTCTGAATAACAGCAACTTCTTGCTCATACTTTTCAGTGCATTGCTTACAACGAGTAAAGGATTGATTTGTAATGCTTAATGGATTTGTGAAATCAGATGACGTAGGAAAGAACCCACCAAATGGTACAAAGGACCCCATCAAGCTGTAAGTATATCATGAGCATGGAACTGTGAGATCCAATGAGCACAGAAAAGTCAGGAGCTAAAGTGTATGCACTAACTAATACATGCATGCACATATGCGCATGAGCACAAGCCACAAAACCACTTTAGATGTCCTATACACCCTGCATTGGACAAATCTATAGCATGATCTTGTCTTTACCATAGAATTCTAGAAATACCATCTTAATTTTTATTAATTCAAGTGTCATCATACACCAACTAGGTGCTGCTTTGGATTGTAACCACAAGAAAATGCTAGAGACACCAAAATTTTCATATTTTAACTACAACTGTGTTGGCAAGTTTTTACGAGTTCCTATTTAAGACCACCATAAACATCACTTTTTTACCTATCGTTAAGGCTTGTAAAATTTTGTGCCTCTCTAGAGTTATTGGTAAACCATACACTTATCTCTAGCTATAGAGCAAAAGACATGTAGAAACAACAGCTACTGCAACAAAATCATATTTCCTTAAACTTATTATAAAATAAAATAAAATAAATCATATTTAATAACGCAAGCCTTTAAAAAAAGTGCAATGTAATCATTCCAATACTTTTCATGAAAAGGACGGAGCCAGCACGAAGATGATCTAACTGAAAATCACCTATTTTGGGGCTGAAAAAGGTGAAACCACAGCTATCTTTAAGCAAGAACAATTATCAAAGCATGACTGAGCTTTGATACTTTAGTCATAATATAGTGCGCAGAAATACTTTAGGCATAGAAAAGTGTGCAGAAATATTACAAGGACATCCGAGAGAGTGTTAATACCCTTTCTTGCAAGAATGTAATTATCTTCTATTGTATGAAGTACTGTTCTAAAATATGAGAATCCAAAGTATAAATCTGGGCATAAAATTCATTATTAAGTATCAAACTTATTAAAACTTGTAGCATTTATGCAATAGATGAAATCAATTCAAAGAGCCAGAGACAAAATGGTTATTTCCCAGAGAAATATATCAAACATT
Source organism: Quercus suber (assembly GCF_002906115.3). Lineage (NCBI taxonomy): Eukaryota > Viridiplantae > Streptophyta > Magnoliopsida > Fagales > Fagaceae > Quercus > Quercus suber. Next base: position 1,121,958 of record NW_027069480.1, read on the forward strand.
ATAAAACTTACTTGCATTCAGTTAGATATACATATATCCAAGAATCAATAACTATAGAGAAAGAAAAACAACTAAACAAAGCAACATTACCTGTGTGTCTTGAAATTCCCACAAAACATTAAATTCTCCAAACAAACAATCCAATAATATAATGGAGTACCCACCTGGACTTGTAGGGATATCCATCACCAGAAGGCTTATTAGAAGAAGTGATGGGCAAGAGATGCAAATCCCAATCTTTCTCAATGCTTGGAAACCTCCCCGAAAACTTGGAGTAAGTCTCATAACTCCCCACTGCACCCATCAACCACAACCTCTCACCATGAAGCTCCACCAACTGGCTCAACCTCGACACCACAAAACTCACACCACCCTCACTTGAATCATCATTGTCTTCGACCAAAGCCTTCAAATCCCCAAAGTTGACCACAACTTTCCCTCCTCGCTCATCCAAGCATTGCACTTCCTTCAACTTCAACCCCATCATCTCTTCACTCCCACCTCCATTCACAAACTCCGAAATCTCATTCCCTATACAAATCACACTCACCCCACTTAACTCACTCGGCAAAACACTCCCTCCCCCATTCTTCACGCGCTCCGTAAAACTCCGAAGCGCGTCCATCGCACAAACCCCAAGCAACAACGGGTTCCTCTTCCCGCTCTTTCCCACCAAAACGTCCGCAATTCTTCTCGAATTCTCGTCTTCCAAACCCGGAAACCCGAAACTACTACGTCGTTGTGTCAAATCCGGGTCGGTCAAGTTACAGAGAAAAACCGGCGGGCATCGGGTTCGGGCGAAGCGCGAAACCGGCGGGTGAATAATCGCGAGCTTAATATCGGTGCTCCGAAAACCCGCTTCGCCGAATACCCGGCTGACAATCGGGTCATCGAGAATCGACAAAATAAAGTGCTTGAGCTCGACTTTCAAAAGCGACGTCGTTTGCTGCTGCTGCTGAGATTGGCTCTGAATGATTTGGTAGTGAAAGTTATCAGGGTGGCGCCTCTGGTTAGCTTGGGATCGTTTGATAGCCGCCATGAGTGAATTCGACACCGGCGGCTCTTCCACGGATTTGGAAGAAGGCAACCGATCCAACGAAACGCCGACGGAGAGCTCCAGAGCTCGGAATTGGAGCCGGGGGGAGTACGCGCTGCTTCTCGCGCGTGCACATGCCTCTCTTAACGAAGAAGAGGGCAAGGCCAGCAACGCAGACACCGCGTGGAGAGACGTCGTCTGCGCGTGGCTGCGTCTACGCGCCACTGCAACCGCGTCGTCCAAGGCACGCGCCGCTTCTATTCGACACCGGCGGCTCTTCCACGGATTTGGAAGAAGGCAACCGATCCAACGAAACGCCGACGGAGAGCTCCAGAGCTCGGAATTGGAGCCGTGGGGAGTACGCGCTGCTTCTCGCGCGTGCACATGCCTCTCTTAACGAAGAAGAGGGCAAGGCCAGCAACGCAGACACCGCGTGGAGAGACGTCGTCTGCGCGTGGCTGCGTCTACGCGCCACTGCAACCGCGTCGTCCAAGGCACGCGCCGCTTCGTCTGTTAAGCATTGCCTCGCTGCGCTGACCGGCGTCGGCATCGCCGGTGAGCTTATAAAATATATGAAACCCAAAAAAAAAAAAAAAATGAAAAAGAATAAGCTTTATGTGTATGTGTATGTGTTTATATTTATATATGTGTGTGTTTGTGAAACTGGGAGTGTGTGTGTCTGAGAATGAATATGTAAGTTGTTTAAGACTTTTACTATTTTGAGCTAATAAAATAAAGGGTTTACTTCAGACACTTTTGGGATTAGTTTATTCATCTCAGGGGATAGAGAGAGAGAGAGAGAGAGAGAGATACAGGGGTACAGTACATGTTGCCAAAGACAAAGTATTCCTTCCAAGGGAAGAGGGAGAGTTTTTATTTATTACAAAGAAAATAAATCATATATAAAAAATAAAAATAAAAAAAAGCAAGCTGGAGAGATAGACAGAGAGACAAATTATTAATATATTATATAAAAAAACACAAACAATGTGTTGTGTTTTGTTTTAGTAAGTTGTGTTGTAGGTGTAGGTGTTGTTTTGAGGAGTGGGGTCCGGTGATCGATAGGGGAAAGAAACACATGTGACATGGCGAGCAAGCATAGATTCTTCAATCTTCCTCCATAAAGGAAAAGATCTGGTTGTTTATTTCTATGGGTCTTTAGCTTTCTGCTTTTATTACACCAATTCAGTACTACTTTTGTGAGAGAGAGATAGATGCCTCGCCCACTGACAACCAAATGGAGGCCATGAATTCAAGTGTTGAACGATGGATACTGGTGCCAGAGGTCAGTGTCCAGCTTTATTAAGTTGGGGACTCTTTATCGGGATTTTCTTTTCTTTTTTTTTTTTCTTTTTCGAGCAAAAAGATACGCATGTGATAATGTGATGCAAAATGAGGGAACTAAACTTACATCGTTTGAAGGGGACCCCAATCCCAAATGGCTACACTCTCGATCACCACCACACGTAGATGCTTTGTCTCACTATCAATCAACTTATTATTACTATATATTTTGTTATCGTTAGCTTTTGTGATGGCTCCTATTCAACAACCGACGTCTAAACTTTGATATCTCAGTCTGCGTTCTGTATTACTTTATGGGTTTCTATCGCTGCCTTTTATTTTACTATTTATATTATTATTATTATTATTATTATCTAACAATAACATTGAACATTACTTTGATTTCAGACAATTCCCAACCCCAGGGAAAAGTACCCTCAATAGTTATTCAATTCCAGTAATTTATAATTGCTTAAATTTTAATTTTGTCGGTTGAGTCATTCGCCTTGTAAAAAATAAATGGATCAATCTGGGTTTTCCGGCCAAATTTATTTACAAACATTATTTTAATAATTCTAATTAAGATGGTTGACTTCTTAAGATAAATTTAAAACCATATATAATTTGCAATCTAAAAGTCTAGAATTGAATATCGTTTATTTTGTTAAAATTAAAAATTTATTGCTAAAAATATTATAAATAAAAGTAAAAATTAATTAAAATAATACAGTAAAATTCATAAATAATATAAAAAAATACAACAAAACTTATAAATAATAACAAAAATAAATTAAATAATTACCCCCAAAAGAGCATCCCAAGACCATCAAAATGACTGTAAGTAGCAGTTAAAAAAACATTTAAGAAAAAAAAAAAAAAAAAAC